>NC_068986.1:111045899-111047956 GCF_001194135.2 Octopus bimaculoides
AGAGAGAGAGAGAGAGAGAGAGAGAGAGAGAGAGATGTTTTCTGTTGCAGTCACAGATTTTGAAATTTTTAAATTAACTGAAAATTCTCCAATTTGGTGCGTACATTTTCACTTCCCGTCCGATTTTTTAATTCGTTTATTTCAGAAACATTATAGAAAAATGTTACAGAAATTTGAATTTGATCACTTCCATCGAAAAGACAGGATTCGGAAGCTGACGTTTTGTGCATGATGAAAGCAACCATTATATGGCGAAGTATTAAACAAAATGAATGCAATGCGTGGGAGATAATGCATATAGAAAGGTAGAGACAGTGAGAGTGAGTGTTAAAGAGTGAGATGAATGTAGAGAGAGAGTTAGGCGTAACAGAAAGAGGGAGAAAGGGTGAGAGAGAAAGAAAGAGAGAGAGAGAGAGATAGAGAGAGAGAGAGAGAGAGAGAGAGAGAGAGAGAGAGAGAAAAAAAAAGAAAGAGAGATTGATCTAAAAGTTGAGATATTTCTCGTAGAAATTAGATGTTTCGATAGTTGTTTACGGACAACCTACACTTTGAGAGGAAGATTTCAAAAACTATCTCCATTTTCATCCAGGACGCTCCTTTCCAGAGCCTTTCGGGGGTAAGTACACATACATAACTGCACACACACTCATTGATATAGTACATATATAATATAATTGTTTTTTTTTGGGGGGGAGGGGTTCCACACATGCGCTGGAGTATCATTTAAGTAAACGTTCGTTTTATAAGATTTATGAGTAAATGTGTGAGATTGACTTCTCTAGTTATTCACACATTTCTTTCTATCCGATGCCACATATTACATTATCATTGCTTCACTCCAAAATGTTTTGAAGCATATGGAACCCCTTAGAAATACTCTATTACTTTATATCATTTCTATCTCGCCAATTTAATTTCACCAGGGTGACCATCTGTATTGAAGTGTCGCTGCATTTCGCAGTCATGGATGAAAAAGAGGCCGAGGAAGGCGAATGGCACCGCGAGTGTCGCGTTGCTCTCAAGTAATTATGCCGTCCCGGGTCGACCTTGAGCGACTTCAACGCAACCAAAGCATGCATTCTATATTGGATCAGTGGAGGGGAGGTACGACGACGATCTTGGGGCGAACCTGGGCGTCGACGAAGAATACCTGACCCGCCTGTTCAAGAGGACTTTCGGGCTGGGACCTATGGACAACTTCCAGAGATCCATGGCCTGGCAGTGCTATCGAGAGGTGCTACCCGTTCGGGATAAGCTCTACAGGCATTGCTCGAGAAACACGGGGCCGATCTGTCCGAGATGCGGTCAGAGCGACGAAACCGTCCTGCACGTACTCGTACAGTGTCCAACCATTTCCGACCTATGGGCTTACGTTGAATGACTGCTATCGCGTGTGGGACGAGTCAGTTTATCAACGAGTCTATCGTGGATATTGTCGCCCCTCCTTCCTTGAAACGGGAAGGAAGAGCCATTTTCATCGTACTTGTGGCTATGGCGAAGGAATGTGTATGGTGGACGCATCTGAACGGTCTAGAGAGAAACGCTTTCCTCTCTGGTCAATCTCGCATCAACTTCTTCAAGTATCACTTGAAGAGGAAGGTGAGAGTAGAAAGGGAAGTTTTGTCTAGTGGATGTTTCAAAAAATGATGGGTGAATGTAGCAAGGATTGCACGTGTGAATGACGGAACCACCTTGACCATGTTCCTAGGAACCAAAAAACAAGAAAGGAAAAAAAAGAGCCACTTACTGTAATGTGTATTTTTGCATGACATTATTGCCCAATGTTCCCGCGGTCTTTTCCGTAGGCTTTTCTTTCCACGGATAATACTAATCTGATTTCACTTTTTACATTGACATTTCTGTGATACCGGATCCCTATTGATCGCCCCCACTTTCTTTCCACGATTTCTTTTGATCGGAATTTGACCCACATTTTTTTTCTCTTGCTCTTCCCAAAAACAAAAGCTTTACTTTGCATTTTGTCCCCTCTTTCTTCAGCCCTGTGTGGCCAATGAAGAAACATCTCTCTCTCTCTCTCTCTCTCTCTCTCTCTCTCT
>NC_068986.1:111048555-111051594 GCF_001194135.2 Octopus bimaculoides
ATATATATATATATATATATATATATATATACAGATAGATATAGGTATAATTATGTATAAATATATGAGTGTATTATATGTATATATATAAATACATGTGCCTATATATAGTTGCATGTATAAATATATGTATATGACTGTATATAGGTGAGCGGACTCGTAATCTCACACAGTCGTGAGTGGTTTCTAGTCTCCTGTAATCCTATGCTTGTTCGCCTGGTGAGGGAGTATTTATTTGATATTCGTTGTGTGCAAATATGTTTGTATGTGTGTGTGTGTATGTGTATGTGTGCATTTGTACACTGCTTAGAGGAGTGCGTTTATGTGTTTGCGATTGTGTCTGTGTTCTTCTAAGCGTGAAACTAAGGAATGTTACGAAGTAAAAGCTGAGAAGTAATAACTGAGTCTAGAACACAGACTGGTCTTCCTCCTCCCTCCCCCCACTCACCACCACCACCACCACCACCACCTACAGAGCCGTCTATTTTGGATTCACTGCATTATCTCTATTAACGATAGGGTTAACAAGTTTGATAGATTACATTACACCCGAACGTTACGTCACCATCAGCAGCAGAGGTAGCAACAGCATTACCACCACCACCACCACCACCACCACCATCCTCATCATCATGAATATCATCATCATCATCATAATCATCGTCATTAACATCATTATAATCATCCTATTTAGTAAATCGAGAATGAACAACTTAGTATATCTCTGTTCTGTCTATCCCAAAAAACGATGTTGGTCTTACATCTGCAAATCTGTGTTGAAGCTCTCGCAAGAATATATGAAGTGAATATTTGATACAATTATCCAAGAGATTTTTTTGAGCCTACCAATTTGTCTTTAAGTCATAGTTTTGTATTTAACAATTTCGTAATTTAGTTACGTGTCTTCGAATTCAATCGCTTTTTCTGCGCTTTACTTAAAACATAGTCTTGATTCACAGATTGCATGATTATGGATCGAACAGACTGATGTGTGTTAACATTCATGAGTCTAAGATGAATCTATTATTAATTGTATAAGTTAAACGTGTGCAATTGTAGGTGTATCATAAGAAGTTTACTTCTCAAACACTAGGTTGAAGGTGAAATCCCACTTCGTCTGGTTTTGCGCAAGTCTTCTACACCGGCTGAAGAAAGACTTTAGACTGGATTTGGTAGACAGAAACTAGAAGAGGCCCGTTGCATATATATATATATATATATATATATATATATATATATATATATATATATATATATATATATACACGCACACATTTATGCATGTATGTATGTATATGAGTGTGTTTGGTTTTTGTGTATGTGTTTGTCTCAGCAAGACTCGACAATCAGTGCTCGTGTGCTTACTTCCTCATAACTTAACAGTTCTGCAAAAGGTTTCTTAAATTCTTCGACGCGATGCCCCCAATATGACCGCAGTCCAATAATTGAAACAATTTAAATATAAAAGATGTATTTTTTTTACGGATTGTTCAAATATTAGAATTATAAAATTCATTGGCATTTAAAAAAAAAAAAATTCAGTTTAGAACCAAAGATGTGAACTTATAACGGATCACTTTAGATGGCGACTGAATTAGGGTGGATGGCAGAAGAGTGTTTCCGAACTGTGGAGTGGAGTGAAGAAAAACGAAAAAATGGATATGGCAGTCGCATGAAAGAAACAGGCCCATGAAGAAAGAACGATACGCACACGCACACACACACACACACATACACACACACACACACACACACACGCACACACACACACACACACACACATACATATATATATATAACAGATAAATATTTAAAATATATGTATTCACACACGCACACACACACACACACACATCCACACATGCGAACGTCCATATTACTGTAAGGAATTCATACTCATTTTCTACGTTCTTCATTTCAGAAACCCAACTGTTAGGCATTCTGAAGTCCCTGCCAAAATGGCAAACGTCCCGATATCATCCACGGCTGTTTGACAATGGCATATATTATTTACCCCCATCCTCCATCAAAGTATAGATATCACCGGAAGATAAGAGATGTTGATAAATATCTACTCTTGGTAGAATATTTGTTGACAGCAGGTTATTTGGCAATTATCATTCCAAAATATTTAGTGAATAGTTTTTCGCAGGTTCATTTATCAGCATATTTTCTATTCTCTCTTTCTTTCCCAAAATCTAGGTCGTCTAGTTTTCTCTATCACGGTATTTCCCCTGCTTGGTCTTGGTTGGATAAGCAAATCGGCAGGTTTTTCTTTCGGCACTCAGCTACTCTTCATTTCTCTTTGTTGTTCATATTCTTTCCAGTTTTAACACTAATATTTGTAATTCCTTACCAAAATTATGAAAGTTCTCAAAGTATGGACAATATGTACCATTTTACAAAGCAATGTCTCTCCACAACAGGACAGCACACACATACACACCTATCTATCTATCTATCTATCTATCTATATGTCTCTCTGTCTCTCTGTCTATCTATCTGTATGTTTCTCTTTCTGCATGTGCGTGTAGGGGGTGCTAGGGGTACTAATGAAAAAAGAAAAGTTTTATTTTCAAGCGAACAATAACTGAATGACTTCGGCGTCAAGAAACATGGATTTATAACGGTGGCTCAATCAGCTTTCGTACTCTATGCTATCCCAATTCGTAATAAATATTTATAAATACTTACATATATATCGCAAGAAACATACAATAAGTGGAAACACACATAGCGATGTATTAAAATATTTATTATTATTAGAACTATATTTATCCTACATAATATCTGCACAGCTCGGTACAATCCAATAAAAGTGCGATTGGAAATCATTAGGTTGTCGCCGACGTAATAAAATAGGAGTTTTTATATTCCTACTCAAAAACGTTTCGCGTAACGAATTTAAAGGATACGCACGTATATATAATATGTATATGCGTTTGCACGTATGTATGTATGTATGTATGTATGTATGTATGTATGTATGTATGTATGTATGTGTGTATGTATTTATGTATGTATGTATATATATATATA
>NC_068986.1:111051604-111052950 GCF_001194135.2 Octopus bimaculoides
ATGTATATACATATATGTGTGTATATACATACATACATACATGCATACATACATAAATACATACACACACTTATATATCCATTTATATATATACAGTATTCTTTTATTCTTTTACTTGTTTCAATCATTTGACTGCGGCAATGTTGGAGCACCGCATTTAACCGAGCAAACTGACGCCAGGACTTATTTTTTCAACGCCTAGTACTTATTCTATCGTTATCTTATGCCGAACCGCTAAGTTTACGGTTGATTTAAACGCAGCAGCATCGGTTGTCAAGCGATGTTGGCGGGGAAGAGGCAAACACAGACACACACACGCACGCACGCACACACACACACACACACACACACACACACATACACACACACACATATATATATATACATACACATACGTATCTGTATATAACATATGAATAATTGCATTAGGTATATTTGTGTGTAAAATTATAATAAATAGCAATGCAAATATATTTGCATAATTTCATTATTATTACTATTATTACTATTATTATTATTACTATAATTATTATTAATATTATTATTATTTCACTATTTCCAGTTATATATTTGTTGTCTAAATCGCAGTGAACTTAGTTATACCCGGGGTACGCAGTTTCTGAACTACTTGCTTTAAGTCGCTGTGTTCGTAGCGATGCATGTCAATGACCGCACTAAGTATGCTTTTTAATAGCTACACTGACACCTACACAAACATCACAATGTAAACACGAGCAGTCGGAATTAGGCAGTTTGCCAGAAGATGATGGTACGTCCGCAACACAGACATGCAGCCGTGAAACGAGTATAAGTATGACGTCATAATTGCACACCGATTGTGGGAACCAGCATTGTTTACTGGTGTAAAGCATACACATATATAACAACCCGTACGCAAATATACACGATTTTGTGATAAACGATAATATGTGTACACTTAATGCTCCGTGTGTACAAAGCAAGGACGCTTCCACATATTACCCTACTACAAGGTCAACACACGCTAAACGCGTATTGAGTTCGTTTATAAGCTGAGAATATGAAATGCAAATGTAACGAAAAGAGAAAAAGTATTCTTAATGGAGTATTCTGCATATTTTCTCAACTACGATCAACGAATATTGCAAAAATTGTATGATTCATTACGGATCCTGTGAGACCGTTGATGGAGTGAGAAGAGATGATATCCAATGGAAAAAGATATCATACACGAAAGAAAAAATATTACACACACACACACACACACACATGAATATACACACACACACGTACGCGCACAGACATGCATATGCACACACACACACACACACACACACACACACACACACACACACACACACACACAC
>NC_068986.1:111053953-111059635 GCF_001194135.2 Octopus bimaculoides
TATATATATGTGTGTGTGTGTGTGTGTGTGTGTGTGTGTGTGTGTGTGTGTGTGTGTGTGTGTGTGTATAGTTCAAATTTATGTGTGTGTGAGTGTGTGAGTGTTTGTGTGTATACAAATACACAATGCATACATAAATTGATTCATATATATCTACATCAAACCATACATATAAAGTATGAGTATTATACTTCACTAATGTTTCGTGTGTCCGTACATACGCATATTTTCTGTGACTTTCTCCATTCCATATTTGCAAGGTTAAACGATTCTTTCGATCCATTGAGTCAAGTATTTTAGTACCATTTTATTGATTGTTTATATGCATTTGGATACTGTACAGCTTCCTGCCTATTTAGAAACCATTCTCCTGAATTCGATGAAAATTTAGCCGATACTACACATGACTGCATTTATTTATTGCATATAAGCGCCACTTATTTTATTGTATATAAATGCTACTTACATTATTTCAGCCAACGTCAGGCCGGAAGTGGACTTTGTTTTGTACCTTAGAAAATGGATATGAATAATACAACACGATCAATTCAATCGATTAAAATCCCTGATTGTATACAAAATTATTTGAATGTTGTTCAGAATAATCAATGACTCTCTGCTTTATATTCTCAAAGTACATATTATATCACCTGGATTATTGCTGTCTTCAGGCTTGCCCTGTCGATTAAATCATTCGTACAGGTAATATTTTTCCTCAGGTCCTTTGTAATAGAGACGGGAATGAGGAGGTATTGTCAATCATTACACAAGTCTTTGTATGCTGCATAAGAGCTGCATCGACCCCAGTACTTTACTGGTATTTATTTTATCGATTATTACAAAATAAAATGCAAAACTGGTTTCGGTGGAGATTTAACTCTAAATGTAATGAGTCGGACGACATGGTTCTCAATATTTTGCTCCATCCCCGAAGGATGCTGTCAGCTCGCTGTGATAAATTGATAGAGAGTAGGCCTTTTCTTCAACCATAGAATAGGGTGAAAATGGATTTCCTCTCGATCGCGTGTACTTCATTAAATGCCTAGAATAACCAGAGAAAGATGTTAAAGAGGAAAAGAAGATTTGGTATATGACGCTAAGATTTATACACAGAAAATAATGATTGAGTTGTCGATGGCATCGTAACTATTGTATATGGTGCGTGTGTGATATCATCGGAATGTTGATCATAACTGCATCCTATGACACACTAAAATAGGAACAGTGTACACCAGGTATATCTGTACCGCTACAACAACGTTACCTGCTTTTCGGAACTAAATAGTTAGCAATTGCTGCGGGCCTTGTAATATGCAATTCCATTTAAACCGAAGGAAGCGTAATCCTATACAAAAACTATCGAACAGGGCAGCATCTCTCTTGTTGCCTGATCTTTTACAACTTATATTCGTGTCTCCACCAAATCGAACATTACAGTATCACAAATATAAATCAACAATCAGGGCATGGACAGAAAGGCCTTCATCAAATATTTATTTAGGCAGACTTTCTTTACAGTGAAACAACAACTACATCAACTTAGTGCAACTATATGTGTCCCTATTTTCATTTCTACTGCCTTCTGGCTATGATAATTTGTAAGAATCATAAATTTGATTTCCACCTTTCGAATCATCTAGATTACTTGTATTCACACACATACACACATACACACCTCTTATATTCTTATTACAGCCATTATACATCGACTATCTTGTTGGTCACAGCGTTGTTGGCAGATCTGGATATTTCATGGCTGCTCGCACTCAAATTCGCAATAACGTTGAATCATTACAAGAGTATTTCGACTACAGAGACATATTCTTATCATTCTTCAGCTCGAGATGATTAATTTATCGTCTGTTTGATTTTTGCTTCTTTCTTTTCATTGCTGATATTGCTGTTGTTCTCATACCACTCTAATTCGATTCTAATCATGTAAATCTATGACAAAAGTGTTCTAGACAAAAACGTTTAATGTTTTGTTTTTAAATACATGTCTATATTGTCTATCGAGTGATATTTATTTAAAACTTCAGACACTGATTTTATGTAACTTTCGCAGCTACTTGTAACAGATCAAGTTACCGAATATAGAAACCATTGTCAGAATAATTTTTTATACCATTATTTCTCTCTAGGAAATCCACCTACACTACTTTGCAAAAAGAGCGGCGATTCAAGAAGCAACGGTTAATGATCTCTGAATTTGATTCATTAATATGGAAATAATATACGAATAATTCAGACAAGCTTTTGAAAAATTGTATGAGTTTATATCTCACGTTCACAACATCGACTATATATCCGGTGGAAACCAAAGAATATCTTTGGGTACTAGTCTGCTAGATCTTTGCGGTTGTGGAGCTAGACAACAATCACAACTTACATTTCGTCCGTAGATCACGATATGTTTTCAATGTAGTTCTGTCACTGACATGGTAGAAGTTTCAAGTTCGTCGATACAATCAGATAGAAAACAATAAATGATATTCAAAAACAAACATACGCGGTTTACTAAGAATCGCAGATGGTTTAAGGGAGATAATCATTTCGTCACACGATAAAGCAGGATTTTAGCGTATTATTTGCAAGTTAGCCATCCATTGTACCAATGAATTCATTCAGACATTATAGGCAGAAATGAATTCAAAGGCATTGTTTTTGGTATCCTGACAATGTTCTTCATCACTAATAACATGGTTGGATTGTAGTGATTGATGATTAAAAACTCGCACACAGAGTTTCATACATCAACTCACTTCGTCATCATCTCTTCTGTTTTGTAAATAACATTTCAAAGCGTAAGTTACGCTGGACGGTTAACAATTGAAAATGAATACCTGAGCATTAAAACACCTCAACTCAGGATTGTGGAGGATTGTCTGACGCCCTCAACAACCAATTTTGGAATGAAGTTGTAAGCGACCGAGGGTTCCTCTCACATAATTCTAAATCAAAATAAGCGTGGCAAGAATGATTCTTTGAATCTTTGATTTACGGGTAAATTTGTGTGAGAGAGAGAAGAGGAAACGAGACAAAGTGAGGGGATCGTTATATTAATAATGCAGCTGAAACAGATGAAAGTCAGAGCACGTGAGGAGGGGATTTAAAGTCAGTGTGTAACATAAGGTAAAATATATGACATACAACGCCTGCTTCTTGCACATGCGCTGACGATGGTGTGCCTGCAAATGAGTCAAACATATGCATCTTAGTAAAGTCGTTCAAGTAATGAATATCTTTTAAATACGTTCTAACCGTGAATATCTTTTGTTTTAAAACAGTTTCACAAGTGACCATCACCAATTTTTGAAGCCCAAATCTCTCATATAACACCAAATCTAATTTCCAATATTCAGATTGGATAATGTAATTCAGTGTGTAATGCGTGAAAACACGAAATAAAAATGGAATATTCATGGATGGAATACCTCTGAGTTCTAGTCTACAAGAAGTAGCAGCACAGCTTGTATGCAGATATGTGTGAGAGTATAGCTCGTGTCTGATATGATAGAATTTGCAACTTGGTTGTTAAGATCAATACAAATCCTGAAAAACACACCTGGTTCCATAACAGCTGGAGCTATAACAAGGGAAGACAATCAATTCGTTATAAAACGGAGCAGGTTTATTTTACTCGGGAAGTAAAATGTAGGATTAAATGGAAATGTCGCATAGCATTTACATATTTATTTATTGTATTTTTTTCTAATTAATACGAAGTTCTTAATTTTAATATTCTACTCGTCAGTAATCATTTTTGCTTTATTTCATTCGTGTTACAAATCATTCGTAAACATTATTTTACATATGACTCATTGATTCTACACAGCGCTTTCTTGATTCCGATAATCCACCGCGTTTTCAGAAACAGTGTATTGTATGGATCGTAAGACTTAAATTACAATTATAACGAAATTGTTCAGATCCAGCCAGATAGTTTACATGGCGGTGCACCATTTTATATATTTGTTTACTTTAAATGCTGTTTAAAGACGCCCAGGTCAATGGCCTTTATAAACAGTGTGACAATAACGTTATTTTCAATCATATCAGTGCACAGATATAACATGTTGATTGCCCGAATAATATTGGCGGCGATAAAATATGTACATATGACATATATACACACGTATATTAACAGTAGATAAACACATTCACATATACAGTAACACATAGAAACAGTCAGGAATACCAGGTATAAAAGCTGACATACGAAAGAAATAATAGGTGAGCTGGTGGTTAATAATTACGAGTATTTATCCGTGAAGCGTGTATGCGCGTATGTTATGGGCACTTGCTTGTAGCAGTGTGTAAATATATTCATATATCTAATCCTACATACATAACCATGCGCATATCATATTCGTATATATGCATGGAAAAAATGCTCATATATTAATGCAGGTCACAGACACACGCACACACACACACACACACACACACACACACTTACACACATACTGAGAGGTTAAAATCCACCTATAACATATGTTCTGTAGGAACACATGATACTGCTATTTTAAACCACAGAAGGTCACCCTCAAATAGTTATGCAGTGCACTCTTCATTCGATATATATTGCAAACGGGGAGAGTAACCCTACTATTTTAGCCCCGAAACCTCCAGAATCTCTGGTTTCAGTCCATGTATGGTTATCTTAACTAGAAATAATAGTAGTCCTCTCCAGTTCGCAATATATAGAAAAATAAAGGACATACATTCACTCTTCAAAAATAAAACTAACTGGGGAAGAAAATTTCCATAAGAGGTGAAAAGCAGTATTTCTACTGGGGAGGAGATTTTAACGCCACCTAAACACTAGTGTTCCATACGAACCCATAATGGTGCTGTGTTAACTCCAGTAGGACACCTCCTCCAGCTGGGTGAGTACACTCTGCACTCGATATATATTGCAAGCGGGGAGAGAACTCGTCTTCCATTTTAGCATATATATATATATATATATATATATATATATATATATATTAGTGTACAAATAACTTACGTGCTTATACACGAAGGAGATGACCTTTAACAGGACCCCGTACATGCTAGAATTGACAGTTAAACCCCAAACCACAAATAAGAGCAAACTCAAAGAGAACGAAAATAAAAAAAGATTCTGTAATTAACCTCAGACTCTGTATCAATGTGCAAAATAGATTAATTTGCCTTCCGTATTTCTTCAGTGAGGGCGCTAAAGGTCACCTCATTCGTTTATAAACGCGTAAAGTATTTGTACACAATCATATATGAAAATATGATGTGTATTGACTTTTTTACCTATGCTAGCCACCAGTAGGATTTTTTTCTAAATGTTCTACCCTTCTTATTTTCACAGTATATATATATATATATATATAATAAAAAGAATATATATACATGTATACACACATATATGTACATACTTACATCTACATGTGTATATATATGCATATCAGGGTACAGGACGTTAGAACAATGAACTACAGACAACGGAACGAACACATAGGCAAACGGAAAGCCACTTGGAATATTCCTTCATCAGCTGCCTCTATTCTAACCTGACGTTTCGAAGATAAGACAGAACGTACTCTAGAATAGTCTCTTCCTGAGTAGTGGATCAACCCACTACACAGAGGATTCCAAGGTGGCAAACACAAACCAAGACAGGAAAAATTGGACAGTGAAAACAAC
>NC_068986.1:111063154-111073639 GCF_001194135.2 Octopus bimaculoides
CACACACATATATATATGTATAGGGAGAATTCACGAAATAAAAACAGACGAAGACAGGTGGTGTAAACAACAAATGGATGCATTAGTATAACGCTTCGTTATATATATATATATATATAGAGAGAGAGAGAGAGAGACATACATATATTTGTAAATAGTAAAGAATTCCGTTGGATAATTCTGAATTATTACCATAACCATATAGGTATACTGGAATATATAATGTAGACAATAATTAAAATAATAAGGATTATTACGAAGTAACATAACATTACTTTTAATTCATTTTACATATACAGCTGTATACAGACCTACACATGTGTGAAGTGCACCGATTAGTAACCGCTGGAATTACAGCCCGACTATAATACTGGATACGTTACTTCAGGGTCGTCACTTCAGTATCCTTACATTTAACTATTTAAAGTATTTAGTTTATTTATTCTGCATTGTGTGATGTAGAGTTGAGAGAAAAATCAAATAAAAAAAACATTTTTAATAAAGTCCAACCCAAGCTAAATAAACAATAATACTAATACTTAGAGGTGTTATTTGTACGGCTACGACCACTACTACTACTATCAACAACAACAACAACAACAATATTAAAGGTGTTCATGATGATGATAGCAGGAAAATACTAGTTAAGACAAGAGAAAAATCAGAAAAATAATCTTATTTTGGGGTTTAACGTCCTATTACCACAGCTACACCTACCACCGTCACCACCAGAATCACTACCACTACCACCACCAGCACCACCACCACCACCAACAACAGCAACAACGTAAACAATATTAAAGGAGTTGATAATGATGATGATGATAATTGAAATGCAAAAATCCCGGAGGTATGTTGTTTACAACATTTCTAAAAATAGCCCAACAATTACTGCTTTGGCCAGGGTCAAAATACAGGTCTCTTGACATGTTCAACAAACCGTGACGCCTAAATCAAACACCCATCAACTTAAGTAATTTAGTGAAGCCACGCACTGATTGGTCAGAATACAGTTTGCAATAATTAACATTCTTTGAACTTATGCAAATATATTTAAGGCACACAGTTTAGCCATCTCACTACAGTTGTAAATTGTAAAACGCACCTGTCACCACTACTACACGAACCTGCATAGTTTAATGCTTGAATCAGAATGGACGTTTAATATTCTATCATTTCATTATATTATCTTATAATATGTTATATGTTTATAAGATTGTAAATAAAGCACGAAAATCAAAGTTGGAATTTCGTTGAGTAATATATTCGGATCTATTTTAAAACGAGGGCGCCAGTATTTTCTTAACGAAACACTAACGAAACACTTTGAAACTTGGGACACTGGTAGAATGTGTCATATAAAACATCTTTTACTCTTAGTCTTCTTAACAAAAAAAAAAAAGGAATTCGCAAGTTAATCCATGTTAAAGTTGTCGTATTTCTGTAATTTCAACCAATCACTGACGTCTATTCAACTGAATAGAGTTACTGCTGGGCGATCATAAAAATGTTATTCCCTGTGACATATTTCATCCGGTTTAATCGTAATTTATACGCATATATTGTTTATATAATAAATTACGCTGTGCGTATCTGTGTGTGTAACAATTTTAGAGTTCGGATTCTAGAGTTAGGGTTAGTTTTAGGGTTAGGGTTACGGTTACGGTTAACAGTCTATTTAGGGTTAGGGTTAGGGTTAGAGGATTAATAGGATATACACCGTTACAGCGCTAACTGTTTTCAACTGAATAGACGTCAGTGATTAGTAGAAATTATCGAAATAAGACAATTTTTTACATGAAATAAATTCGAATACAAAAATATTTTTCTGTTCTATAACACAAAATAGATAAGTATACGAAGTTTGAAAGTCTTTCCGTACCAAAAACACTACATAAAACATAAATGAAAACTGGCGCCCCCGTTTTAAAATAGATCCATATATTCTTCTATACACAATCATACACACCCGTGCATGATGTTAGTGTTATGGCATTAAAATGAATATGGAAACAGATGCGAAAGGCAAGGCGAGAGAAATCGCAAGAGCAATGGAGAAAGTGGTTATGAATTGCATTGGGATTGTTGTGGTTTGTGTGGACATGAATTTTGGGTGTTGTTTGACAATGCATGGCTGCTCTGTCTTATTTACAGGATAGGGAAAGGGTTAATAAAAGAGCAATTGAATGAATTGCTTAGCTTTGTTTAGTGGTGCTCGTGGGCCAGAAGCTGCCGTTGATGCTGCATGTGATAAAATAATAACCGAAAAGATGAAGGGTAAAAAGTTGACCAAGGCGGAATTTGAGCTCAGAACGTAGCAACGGGCGAAATGCCGCTACATAATGTGCCTGAAATGCTAACAACTCTGCCAGATCGCTACGCTTATGCATGAATATGTATGTATGTATGTATATATATATATATATATATATATGTGTGTGTGTGTGTGTGTGTGTGTGTGTGTGTGTGTGTGTCTGTGTGTATGTATATATATATATATATATGTATATATATATATATATATATATATATATATATATATATATATATATATATATATATATATATATATATATATATATATATATATACACACAATAATATATCAATATATGAGTTTAAATCTGTATGCCAATACACATACATATACTGAAATACATGCATGTGTGTGTGTGTGTGCGTGTTTTCTATGGCCTGTTTATGTACATTTGCTTGTGTCTGTGTGTATAAATGTCTTATGCGTTTATCGATTTGTTTATCTATTTTCCCTGTTTTCTCATCTTTTTTGCTATTTTCCCTGTCCTTTTCCCAGCCCCACTCACCATTTCCAAGCCACACCATTTCTCTAAAAGCCTACACACTCACCATCATCTCCTTCTCTTTTTCTCCTCTTCATTTTCGTTTTTTTACTTTCTTTTCTTTCTTCTCTCTTCTTCTGTATCTCTGTCATATTTCATTTCTATTTTCGGTCTGATTTTACGTCTAATTTCTCTTATTCCTGTCTTTTAATCTGATATTACCTCACGACTGTTTCATTGCAATTTCTGTTGGTGGTAGCTGTTTGAGCTGGAGTTGATTATTGCTATAGCTCACTATCGTTTCGTGCGACAAGCTTAGCTTTGGCACATCCTTCTCTATTTCCTTCATTTTTATACTCCATCTTGACTCATGCCGTGACAGATTCTAGCCTCTGATCAGTGGGCATTTCGTTAGCTTCCCACATGGCTACAGAACGAAACGACGATTGATGTGGCAAACACTTGGACTATATCACGTCATACAGATTCGGCTGTCAGCTCAAAGTGGCAATTACACTGTTAGATGTATTAGTAGGTGTATTTATGTCCAAAATAAACTCTCCAAAATAACAGCATCGATGTATTAGCCAAAGTGTTTGTGTGCTGCCCTTTGTAATTATCTTCCTTCCAGCATCTCCCCATCGAACCTCTTCACTCCACACCATTCCATCATTTCCAGGAATGTTATTGCAAAACTGTCTGTGTAGTCATGGTTCAAAATGATGGCAGGGGAGTGAAACAAAATAAGAGGTGAGTGCTGCTGTACGTGTTAATTTGATTTACGCCATTTATTCTGTTTCATCTGCATCATCGTTCTCTAACAGTTACTATGTTTGGGCGAAGGTAAAACGTAAGAAATGAAATCAGAATTCTCTTTACATGATTTATGAGGAAGCACTGAGAATTATATTTTTTTCTAGCGTAAAAGATGAAAAAATAAATGTTATTCTGACATTGCAATGCCACAATATATTTTTAGCTTGACATATATTAATGCAACAAATAGATATATTGATTGTGTAGATGCCTTTAGCAAATATATTAATATAAATATAGTTTAGAGATTTATTAAGTATTGGGTTTATAACCGAACGCTTTGGATTAGTTATACGCGAATAAATACTAAATATCTTTCACACGTATGAAGGCGAATATGTGTGTGCGTGCGTGTATGAGTGTGTTTATGAGGTTATGTATTTAGATGTTCATGTATGCTTATATATATATCTATATATATGTATATATGTACGCGTGTTTGTGCGTAAGTGCGTGTGTCTCTCTCTCTCTATATATATGTTATACATAGTAGTTGAAGAGAGAACGCTTTGAATGCTCAGAAGCAGCTTTGATATAATAGTAGTGTTCAGAGAGTAAAACCAACAAGTAGAAGAAAGAGAATGGAACTCCTTCTTTAGCGTTTGTTTGGATAAATATATTAATATGAAATTATATAGAGTAAATATTCCATCTAAATTATAGCTGTGATTAGACCGAAGTATTTTGGCAGTTAAAGAAGCTATATTCACGCCTGACTGACCAATTATACGCAGTTATATTAGAGATTTCATAGTGGGGAAAAAGAAATGCAGGGGGAGACGGACAGAGCTGGAGAGGAAAGAAATATCAAGAAAGAAACACCGAAAATATGTACAATAATAGAAGGATGGGAAAAGACAAGAATTGTGGGGTAAGTGACTACAATAAATACACGGAAGTAATACAATATAACATTCAGTGTTTTAGATATATTTACGAAGTACATTTAGGAAGTAATCAAGCACAAAATCAAATGGAAGGAAGCTTGTTTCGGTCACTGCATCTCTACATTATGAAACATCCAGGTTTTAGCAGAAGAGATATATTTTAAGAGATGTTACTGTCAGGCGCCATCTTGGTCTTTACCGGAATATATCTGCTCCATCATTTTTTTTCTACGCTGGACAATCATGTTCCATACTCTACAACTATTCCGATAAGCTGAAAATATAATCGGATATGTAATATTTTGCTATCGACAATGTAGTAGTAGTAGTAGTAGTAGTAGTAGTAGTAGTAGTAGTAGTAGTAGTAGTAGTAGTAGTAGCAGTGGTGGTGGTGGTGGTAGTGGTGATAGTAGTAGTAGCGGCGGAGGTGGTAGTAGTAGTAGTAGTAGTAGTAGTAGTAGTAGTAGTAGTAGTAGTAGTAGTAGCAGTGGTAGCGGCAGCAGCAGCAGCTGCAGTAGTATTTCATCTCTTCTTAAGCAACCACGTTAGCAAAGATGTTCCGCCCTTTTTAGATCGAGTGACGACGCATCGGTGTCTTATGTTGGGGATTATAACTTTAGTAAACAATGAGTTTCCTTGCGAAATTCGTTTTGTTGTGGACTTTAAAACATTTCATATTTCTTTGAAGATATTTGCCATATTTGTATTACAGGCCTGTGAAGGTTTTTGTCACACAAGAGGAAGAATCATTATCGTTAATTTGGTGAGGCACGGGCGTATGTCCGAATTATTTACAATGAAATTGGAGTTTAGATACGAGACCGCTCTATCCATGCTGCAATGTATTATTTTACGCATTTAACGAGTTGTAACCATAAACGTCACCGCTCTGATAATGTTTGTAGGTTTCAAAGTATTGAAATAGAAATTTGTGAGCTTGTAGGACGATTGATCGAGTCTGCATCTGTGAATAAAATACCGCACATGACCGCCTGGCCAAGCGATGTTTTGAGAAAGAGCATCACTTACGTATATATGCAGTTCTTCTTACTCCACGATGAAGATTATTATGTCTAAAGAAAAACTAAAGGTTATACAGTATTGTACGATTTTGATTGCATGATTCCACTCAAGCCGTAGAGATATTGCAAAGCAAATGTTTCCCTATTGTAGCCATGGGGACACCCTCTCTTAATACATTTTTATCTTGATAGGAAGTGATATAGTCGAGTGAGATGAGACATGAAGTCAAATTCGGAAGAGATACTGCGATGCTGTATACGCCAACACATGCGTGCTTATGTGCACACACACATACAGACAGACACACACACACAGACACACACACAGTCACACACACACACACACACAGTCACACGCACACACACACACACGCACGCACACACACACACACACACACACGCACACACACACACACACACACACACACACACACACACACTTCTCCGAGAAGCAGAAAATAAGACAGTCTAAATTGTCACTAGCTTTAGCTTTGCAGAAATGAAGACAAGAAGCAAAACAGACGGACAAAATATATAGAACAAGAAAAGAAAGATCATGATTAATGTATCCAATCACGCTGACAGTGGCTTGAGGATAGAATGACCGGAAGCGAAGGGAAACAGAAGTGACAGCCTACATAGGAGAAGAGAAAATAAGGTGAATACCATCCAGTGTACATAACCATATGTGTCGGTGTGTATGAAGTGAATGTGTGCGTGTGTTAGTGTCCGTGTGTATATTGTGAAACTATTACCTGTGGATGTATTCTTATTGAGAGTGTGTGTGTTGGTCAGTGTATGTGATAGTGTGATTCTGTTTTCAACGTATGTGTCATGTAGTTGTGTGAATATGTGTGATGCTATGTGTCGCATCGTTATGCGTGCAGTAGTACGTCTCTCTCTCTACGTAGGAGCTCTAGTGTGATATGTGTCATCTATACGCACTATGAGTATACGTGAGTGTATATTTCTTTGTGATGTCTTATACTTACACACACACATACAAAATAATAATAATAATAATAATAATAATAATAAGTCCTTTGGGACTTTGATTTCCAGACAGACAAAGTGTTAGACAGACAAAGGCCGGATAGAGTAAGCATTAGGAGGGGCAAAGAAGTGTGCCTAATAATCGACGGAGCTGTGCCAGGAGATTAACATAACATCAGGAAGGAAAGAGAAAAAGTTGATAAATATCGGGAACTGAGAATTCAGATCGCTAAGTTCTGGCAGCTATGAGAGTCGAACGTAAAGGTTATCCACATGGTCATCGGAGCATTGAGTTCAATACAACCAAATCTGAAAAAAAAAAGACATCTGCAAACCTTATAGATATCGTACAATGTATTGTAGATGTATTGCAAAAGTCGGCATTACTTGGAATTGCACACATATTGCGGCAAGCGCTGTCTGACTGAAGTCCTTGTTGTGACTTGACAAACAGTACAAACACCCGGTAGACACGATGACATCAATCAACAACCTAACGATATTGTATACTGTGCGACCTCCATAATAACAATAATGATGATGATGATGATGATGATGATATGCGTAAAGTATTGCATGTCTAAGATCCTTGTTGTGTCTTAGCAAACAGCACAAAACACCGGTAGACACAATATCTTCAATCAAGAGCATCACTATATTGAATACTGTGCGACGTCTATATAAATAATAATAATCAGGAAAGTATTAGATAGCTGAAAAGAACGAATAGTATGGTACAGAAAACAGTAGGTTGTACGACCGCTACGCATGCAAGACTTCTTCAGGTTCCAACAAAATCTGTTATAAAGAGAAAATAATAATAACAATAATATAAACGATTAATGTAACGCTACGTGCACTTCCACAAATCGCATAGTCCCAAGAATATGAATTGGGATATTCAACGTCACGCGATTTGTGGAAACGCGCGTAGCGATGCATTAAATGTTTATAAACTACATCCTAGAATTGTTGCTATTATGATATTTTTTCATACATTATATCGGTAAAACTGGCTGGCCACAAGTCAGCATCTTTAGACGGTGTTCTGCATAATCGAATAGGAGCTTTATTTGCATATTCAGAACGTTTCCCATAAACGAATTCAATATATATATATATATATATATATATATATATATATATATATATATATATATATATATATACATACGCGCACACACACACACACACACACACATATGTGCCATATGGGCACAGCCTGTGAATTGTGCTAAGCATTAGACCTACTAAAAGAATGATGTCTCGGCTGCTTTCATCGCATGAAACTTATAGTAGTTCATTAAAATGTATAATTTGAGTATTATATATTATATACGCACGCACACACACCACAAAAGACGTTGATGTCGGCTTTCCTCGAAGTGGAAATCTTACACTTAAACAATAACATGAATGTTACATCTTACATTCATAAGACCTATGCCCGTATTTAAACTAACCCTGATATTAATTTTATATCAATTTAATGTACAGCTGTGGCAACGAACAAGATAAACCCGTATTTCTTGTTGGCATCGATAGAATTCTCGGCGCCTTTAGCAGAGAGTGATGTATTATATTCCCTCGTATCTGTTGACTGGTATGTTTCATTTCCTGTCTTTTATCTTTTATTGATTTCAGTCATTCGACTACGGTCATGCTGGAGCACTGTGCTAAAGTATTTTAGACGAAAGTATCGAACCAGGTAATAATTTTTTTCTAAGCATGGTATTTAAATATTGGTCTTTTTGGCCAAGTCACTACGCCACGGGGATGTAAACACACCAACAATGGAAGTCAAGCTGTAGTGAGGGAGATACATAAAAACAAAAAGCACACACTCACATTTATATATATATAAACGACGAGCTTCTTTCAGTTTCCGTGTATCAAATCTACAGAAAGTCATAGAAGAAATCACTGGCTAAAAGTTCTACGCAGTGGGATTGAACTCGGAACCATGTGGTTAGGAAGCAAACTTCGCATCACACAGCCAGGCCTTCGGAAATTTCTTTAACGACACCCTCCCCATTATATCTGCATGTTCTATTTAGGAAACAACTAACCTCTGTAGGTATTTAACTTTCGTATTTCGTGTCCGCTTCGATCAGTAAAATATATTTAACTGTGGTGGAACCACAAGATTCGATCAGCAGCGGAACTATAACGGTTTATTTTTCGTTTGTGGTTCATTGCAATCAACACTACTTTGTTATTCGTACAATAGATTCCATGTTTTGAGAACGTTTCAGTGATAACGGAAACAGAAATCGATAATTAATATTTAGTAGAAATCGTTACGGCGCCGGACAATAAGCTTGGCACCATTCATTCCGAATTAACATTTTGAGTCCAAATACTGCAGGGTTGAATTCTCCTTTCAACCCTTTGCAGTTAATAATGTAGGTACCAGTTGAACAGTCGGGTCGATGTCATCTATTTACGCCTTCCCCCGAAATTTCTGGTCTTGATTCAAAATTTGAAATCGATATTAGAAGGACGAGAAAGAATGCAGGTTGGTCTGTACATTTAACAAAACGATAAATATATTCTTTGAGACGCATTATATATTAATTATTTTTGTGTTTTTTTCTCTCAACAGATAAATACACAGGTTAAAATATAAGACGCACAAAATAATAAACAATCTGACATATAAACACATAAAAGCATACTTGTATGCATACACACACACACACACATACACATGCACACACAAACACGCGCACACACATATATATATAAATATATCTATATATATATGTTAAACAATATAACATAATATAATATTCTAATGTAAGTAATATAATGATATATGTATATGTATACATCTATCTATCTATTTATCTACCTGTATACACACACACACACACACACACACACGCACACACACATATATATATATATATACACGTACATACATACACTCATACCTACACGCACACATACGTGTGTGTGTAGGAGCGAGTGCATACGTAAATTACTACGGCTGTGTGGGTATGAGTGTATATGTACATGTTATATTTTTACACATATATATATACTTTGGATATTGAAACTGTGCATTTGTGTATATATTCAAAGTTGACTATAGTCTACAGAGAAGGATTAGTTCCAGTACGCGAGGAACTGTCATGGCTGTCACAACTATTCTATTTCTTATACAAAACCCAGTATTGTCTATCATGACACTCCGCTGTCTCTGATATCATTTGCCACCCGCTCGGGGATTTCGTCTTATATAACACACCTGTCTAGCTTCCTTTAATTATGATATACTGTCAGTTTATACGATAAAAACCATTCCATTGGGTTGATATTACTTACAAACACACAAATTTCTGTCATGAAATATTCACAATTATTTCTCTTGTATACTTTCAAAATACTTTGTGTTTCGAAAGGAGTTTTGTGTGGAAAAATGTCAACTCCAATTCATTATACAAATTCTATATTCTTTTAATAATATATTATATAATTAAATGCCTAAATATAAGCAATTTCAGAATGTTCACACGACAATCCCGTAAACTGGTCATTTCTAGGAATCAAAAGTTGAGAAATTATTGAAAACGCGATAACTGGAATAATTCTAATAGTATTCACAGTGGAAGTCAGCAGTGGATAAGTTCAGCATCAAGTTGTATTGAAATCAAGAGACGTTACTTGGATTACAATTAAGAATGGAAATAGAAAAAGAAAAACCCTTCAATAGTAGTTTAAATTCTGAAAATGATAGACGTATATCATCATGGGATAACATCATGGGATTAATATTTTTGGAGAAAGAAGAAAATGCCAATCCGTATGGATTTGGTGTTTCAAAGTCATCTTCTGAATGCAACGATAACGGTTATATGAATGCATATTTCCAATCGCACATTGTCACAGATACATGACAATATATATATATATATATATATAATAATAATAATAATAATAATATGTATACATATATATATATAT
>NC_068986.1:111073649-111074057 GCF_001194135.2 Octopus bimaculoides
TGTGTGTGTGTGTGTGTGTGTGTGTGTGTGTGTGTGTGTGTGTGTGTGTGTGTGTATGTGTTTGAGTGTGTGTGTGTGAGTGTGTTTGTGTGTGTTCGTGCACATATATGTATGTGTATCTCTCTCTTCTTTTACTTTGATCGGGCGATCTACTAGCGCAAATCAGTCAACGTTTTGCCTGAATTATACGTAAAGCTGTAGCCTGATAACACTGTTTAGAGTTGCTTTTCTTACGTACATCTCATCGAAAATACACCTTTTTACCATAAGGGAAATTATTTTCTGAAAATTGCTGAAGTGTATTTGCCTTTTAGCAGTTTGCAAACATATTTAAACTTATCTAATTCTGCTCATACATAAACATTGTTTAGCGATAAGAATTCGTTATTATAAATGCATTATATATAT
>NC_068986.1:111075359-111085504 GCF_001194135.2 Octopus bimaculoides
AAAAAAAACAACAGACGAGGACAGGTGGTGTAAAAAACAAAAGGATGTATTAGTATGACGCTCGGGAATACGGAAAGTCTTTAACGTTTCGAGCTACGCTCTTCAACAGAAAGAATACGGAGAAAACAAGGAGAAAAACACGGAGAAAAAATGGATAGTCACCAGTATGTATATGTTTGTGTGTGTGTTTTTCCTCCAACCATCGCTTGACAACCGATATTCGTGTGTTTACGTCCCCGTAACTCTGCGGTTTGGCAAAAGATAGCGATAGAATAAGTACTAGGCTTACAAACAATAAATCCTGGGGTCGACATATTCGACTACAAAGGCGATACTCCAGCATAGCCACAGTCAGATGACTGAAGGAAATAAACGAATACATATACAGACACTGGTGTCGCGCCACACCACATTGGGGTGGTTGGAAAAGTGACTTGTTAATTTTTATTTTTGTGACGCATCATGCGATCGAAAGTGAATGAAACCAGATGTTATATGTTATATTTTAATTGCATTAAATATTACGATTTTAATTAACTAAAAATATTGGAAATTAATTTTTGCTGTTAACCTTTTCACTATTATTCAAGTGTAATATTCATACGCATTCTGTCACACTGATTTAAATCGTACATAATTTTAGATATTATATAATATAATATATTATGCAACATTGGTAATTTCCTATTTTGTGCAACCGGTTTAGACGTACACTTTACGAGCCCAGCGTTGCATGAATCAAAGATAATTGCCGTTGAAATCCACAGACAATAACTACAACTAATGATAACACCTGACGTTTAGCAACATTAATTCTGCAGAGTTCTTGATTTATTCCATACCTGCATATTTTAGATTAAAAGTTGCATTAAAATAAATGTTTCTGGATTGTTTTGCAATTTGATTTCTAGTTTTATGACATAAATCTCTGCTATAATCCACATTTTAGTATTCCATCATTAATGGCGTGACAAAAGACGACAGATCTCCGTATCCAATAGATTTTCGCCATGCAAAATTCATGCTTTAAATTCCTATTAACACTATAACGGCCATTAACAGTCCCACCACATTAGAGCAGCATATTCTACACAGAACTAATTTCTACACATTCTGACATCTCTGATGTTGCTCACTGTAAAATATCCCTAGCAAACACACTTTAAAGTGTCATCAATGGCTTTCAATATGTTCCTTTGATTCTGCTACTCTTGCGAGTTGATTTTGAAAACCTGCTCTGTTGTAGAAATGGAAGATAATAAGATTAATAATTCCCTGATAAATTAATATAATTCCCTTGAAAGCAATGAAATTCGAAAACGCTATACCATTTGAGAAATGCAATTATACCTGATTGAAAAATAATGGTATTATGATGGAGGAATTTGGGGTGATGTGTGATAGTAAAAGTCAGGAAAGAAAAGCAGCACTCGTATGGCTTGGTGATCTGTTTTAGTGCCCAGGTTTTAGGAGCTCGAATTTGCTCCGAACGGTTCTGGTTCACAATGTTAAACAAAACATTGTTAGAGGCTATAAATCTGCTTGAACTAAAAGAGGAACGTACTTAGAGTTTCGTCATTCTAGTCCTGAAACCTGTTCAGCCATTACACAAAAGGTAAAGCAGACGACACTTCACCGAAGAACTGATCATCGGTTGTAGTAGAACCTCCATATCAACAGGCTGACTTGCAAGATCACAGAGCAGATTTGCAATTTAAAATACATGCTTTTACTTACGTGAGTTGTTGAGAAATGCTAATGCGCTTTCACTTTATGTATCCTCTGGATTTGAATCTCTCTCTCATATGGCTCAGGTGGAATTTGTCAACTATGATGCGAGTAGTACAGATATTTCTTTCATAGCATTGGGTGGCGAGAACCATGTTTTCTATGGAGAAAATCTTTTTGATTACGGTGTCTCGTTCAGGTTGTAATATTTGTTACCCAGACAAGTGTTCAAATGCGTGTAGAAATATATATCAATCAATCTATCTATCTATGTATGTATGTATCTGTCTATCTATATGTGTCTATAAAAATATGTCTGTGTGTGCGTTCACATAGACAGAAGGGGCTTACAAATAAAAGATAGAGACTGAAAGATATACACATACCTATATATATATATATATATATATATATATATATACACGCGCGGATGTATTTATGCGCTGTGTGTCTGTGTGCTTGTCTGTGTGTGTATCTGTGTGTGTCTGAGTGTCACTAAACAACAAAATATATATAAAACACAATCTACCATTACAAATGATTTGTAGATTTTCTTTTCAATGCGAAATATCCTGCTTTTCTTCTGCAACATTCCTCTATCTTTTATTCAAATCCAATATGATTCCAAAAACTCTTCCTTTACTGTAACTTTTGTAAAGCTCTAAAAACAGTTCCATAATGAATCCAACGTTATTGATACATAGATTTCTCTCCGTTATTGATTGGTAAAATGCCAGCATTTACCGATCTATAGCAGCTGTGTTATTGAGAGGAAAGCTTGTGCATGGTTTATATAAAGGAAACTACAGAATAATGACTCATGGAAACTTCTATAAGTAACCCTAGGTCAATGGAAAACTTGTATGGCTTTTGGGAATGTTCAAGTATGGAATAGAAATTTGTCAAAGGTTCAGGAGAATGTGATTGGCTACGGTGGCCATTGGTGTGATCAGCGTGGATTTCAACTGAAGCATTCAACGGTGGTAAATTCACTTACGCACACGGTGTTGAATTGATAAATGGGGCTGCAGAAAAATATCATTATTATTATTATTATTATATTATTATCATTATTATTATTACTATTATCATCATCATCATCATCATCGTAATCATCATCATCATCACAACCAACATTAATAATAATAATAATAATAATAATAATAACAACAACAACAACATGCTATTTACTGATTATTATTTCCATTAAGTATATTTTATACGCAAAATAAATCTTTGTCCATATTGCTACACCCGTTCAGGTCGATGAAAGAAAAATATGAAAATATAAGGAAGGGAAAATTAGGTACGCCATAGAATAAGCAGTAACTGGACATGTTAAAACTTTGATGCAACGAAACACTGCGTGAAGAGAGAATTGTATAAATACATAATAATTAAAATGCTTATATTTAATCGGAAACATGTTATAGGACATAGGATAAGCATCTGCAACACAGTGAAGGGCCCAAAATGTTGGTGAACTGTAGGACTACACGTTTTTCAGATATTTGAGTTTCTTTCTAGGCAAATTTCTAATCGGAAAGAAACTGTGGTGAGTTTTTAAGCAAACAAACCTACGTTACCTAAAAACAGACGAAGAGGAAGTTAATATATTTTAACGGTTGAAGATGGTAAACACATCAGCAGTCTTCTGAATTGTATAGCTGTTTTACCATTTGGAGCATCTGCCAATCCATTTGTTGGGGAAGAAACTGATTTAAATGGTTTGCATGTACTTGTTATTCTAACGCCACATGTGAGAAAAGAACAGTACGGCGTGGTAGATAATGTGCGAATATACATCAAGTACCAGTTGAGCACTGGTTAGATGCAATTGAATTAGCCTATCTCCCAAAATTGCTGGCCTTGTGCCAACATTTTGAAACCAATATTTAAGGTGGCGAGCTGTCAGAATCGTTACCGCACCGGTTAAAACGTTTAGCGGAATTCGTCCGTATTTACGTTCTGAGTTGAATATCCACCGAGGATATTCACCTTTCATTCCATCGTGGTCAAGAAAATAAGTACCAGTTGAATATTGGGGTCTATGTTATCGCCTAGACCCACCAACCAAACTTGCTGTCCTTGTGCGCTTAGTAGAATTAATAATAATAATAATAATAATTATAATAATGATAATAATGATGATAGTAATAATAATAATAATGATAATAATAATAATAATAATAATAATAATAATAATAATAATAGAAAAGAATCGTAACATCTGGCTACACAAGTAGCTTTAGATGCCAAGAACACTCCTATTGGGTTACAGCAAGTAATATTAGATGTCAAGAACCCTCATAAGTTCCCAATGCACCTTTAACTACTGGGATACACTCCCCCCCCCCGCCATTTCCAAAGAGTCTCTGTTCACAGCAGTGAACAAGACAAAGAGGCACAACTCTTCTATGAACTGATTTTGCGTCGTTCAATTTATTTAATTTTAGACTAAATATATGACCACACTTTTATCCTCCCGAGTAACATTGAAATTGTGGCACAGCACCAGTTGTTGAAGTTGTAGAAATTTCTTCTGCTATTGTTCTTGTGCTTGTTATTGGGTTGTCTTTTAGTGTTAGATATCGAATATTCTATCCTATTTTTCGGTTTATACATATGTATATAACTGATATTCTAAAAGTATTGTTATACTGCGTTGCCGATGGCACCATCATACTAATTCCCACAATGTCACCGTCATATTTTGCTAGGTTTCATTTTTGTCCTGAAGCGAATCTTGGTTTGGTGCAGTAACCAATTAGATAAAATTCTTCAGTATTACGCTAATGTATTAACAAATAGAATTTTTCCCGAATATTCTTTCACCTTTACTTTTCTGGTTTGCAGTAACATCTTTAAACAGCATGTTAAAATATGAATTCTAGTACACATGATATGCGAAGTAAATCAACAAGCTTTTGCACATGGCGGATGTCGAGTATTATACAGCATGTGATAACTAACTAGATGTTCCATATATCATTCTTGGATACAACTAGAAACATTATCGTTTATGTTCCCTGGAGTGATTCAACAACCATTATACTAACCCAAGTTACCCGAAAGTGTTTCATGTAACCCCAGCTTGCGATCAGTTAGCACTGCCTCTCGATGTACCGCTGCTTTCAAGGCCTGCTCCTCTTAATTCTCAGTATCCTTGAGACAACCTACATTGTCTCCACAGCCAACCTAGTGGTTTTATACCTACTTGTCCCTGTGATGTTACGCATGTTGTAAGATTTGCAGAAGGGATGACCTAAAACCCCCTCTACACTCCGCATCTATGGGATCACACATTGTCTATCACTTACTGCTTTGGCCTAAATCTGTCAATTCAGAATATCTAATATTACACGTTACACAACTAGAGACAGAAGGAAAACGTCTTTAATATAGAATTCCAAAAGCAATTTCGTACCAAAAATACTAAAGCGACTTGAAAAAGCTACCCTAAAACCAGAATTTTCAGCCGTTGTGGAAAATGGTAACCTATAAAGAAGAAATCTCAATTTGCTGGGAAGGCTCATAACTGCACAACTCAAATATTATACTCCAAGTTTAATATTACTGGAAAGTGGAGGATAATTGAAATAAAAAAAAACAACACACTGAAACATAAATATCACTAGAAATGTAATTTTAAAATGACTGGGGATTCTTAAGAAAGAAGTTATACGTTCTCTAATTGGCAAAACCTGCCGATATGATTTCTACACTCAGACATGACATGTGATTAATTATTATGAACCGGCTTCAGAAATCGTGTGGCAAAACATATTGCAATGATGCCTCATATTCAATTATATGGGGATTTATAATCACGAGGTTTATCGAAAATTGTTCAGAAATTATTTTAGAAGTGATCAGAGCAATGATTTTTGTTTTTTCGTCGATATATCAAAATCAATAAATAACTACTAAAAGAAGAAAACTATCGTAATAAATCTGGAGAAAACGATAATCAGAATGCAGAGCTTGAAAACAGGAAAGAAAGAAATCATCTTGTGAAATTACAAAATCAACAACCAACAAATATATAATTGAAAAATTTCTCCGACTTAATCCAGCTACAGGCTACTCAAAACATAATGTTGTTACGTATTACAAGCATATTACAATATTCAAAGCCTTACTCATATTTACACAACACACCAAATGCATACTGCTGATTAGTGCATATATATGCACACATCATATTCCCTATAATAGTACTGCTAAGCACTGAACACATACTACATGCAATAATTTTAATACAATGGCCCTGATTCCACATTTTCTGTATCGCACATCTCGCCATAGAAACTTACCATAATTTATTTCATTTCTTTTTCATTTAATGCCTTGCCTTTAGCAGCAAACTATTCTTTCTGCAGTTTAGGACTGTATTTCATGCATATTTCGCATGTTCTCTTAAACCTTGTTTCCCACTATGGGGTTGCCAATCTGGCCCCTGTTTCAATTATAATTCCATCACTCATTCTGAAAACATGATTTAGTACTTGTTCTGAAATTCACTATTGATATTCCTCTTCCCTGTTTTCCTGAGTTCGAACTGTGAATGTAAGTAGTTTCGTTCTTGTTTTCAGCCCCAAGTAAGTGCAAATGGAGCCTACCAGATTCCAGCCCGGATTAGCCATTTCTTATTCATATTGTTCAGGTAAACCAATGGTGTGTTATCCAGGGATGTCCTTCCGACAGTTGGTACGCATTGGAGTTGGGATTTATATAACTGCTATGTCTAGCATATCGGGTGACCATATAAATGTCTGGCACCAAATCTCAACAAAAAAAATGAACATAACGAGTACCAGCCCCAGCAGCACCACCACCTGCATCCCGAGTAACAGAAATTTCTATCATATAAATTATCACCGGCTCCACACCCCACCATCTCAGCAATATTCATACCAACAATTACTACCACCTACCATCACCACCACCTCTCTTCAATGGGCTCAATCCCATTGAAACTTCAAAACTTCTTGGGGCATCTGGAAATCCCATGCAAGACTGAACATGCACCGCAAAGTGATGAACTTCCTGTTGGTTTAATAACAGCAACAACAACTTTAACGAAAACAAATAAATACGTATGAAATACATTCTTGCGTACGCTATTGACATTGGAATCAAGACGGTTCATTGCATAAACACTAGTTGGCAGGAAAGATGGAATGAAATTATGTAGGATTGATGGAATGATGGAATGCAATTTTCGTTAAGTGCAAGAAGCAATCATTTTAAACAATATGGTTTAATGAAATTAAATGCTTGATTTTAATGAAAGCCATCGCGTTAATCCACTAATTAATACACATTGGAAGTTTTTCATCTGCCAGTATCGTCAGTGTTGTTTATTTTCAGCTACTTCCCACCCCGTCTCTGCAAACTCAGGGTTATGCTGCAAACGTTTGTCAATGTTTACTAGACTATTTATTGATGTAATAATGTGGCATTTTCCTAATATTGCCGTTCGAGTGCGGTGTATTTTGTGTGATTTTTGTTGCTGTTTTTGGCAACGATAGCAGATGGCTGGTGTGCGGGAGAAAGTGATGGAAGTGGTGTCGTAGGAGTAGGTTAATAATTGGTTTGGGGGGATATATCGCAGAAAGATCCGGGTATGTTCATAGGCACTGCTCATATAGCACATGAAATTAAAAATGAGACGATAGGACGAGAGAAAATATGAGAAAATGTGTGAAAGAAGAAGGTACAAATGGTGGAAGGCTGGAAACTCGGAAAACGAAAAAGAAAACAGAAAGAAGTAAGTCTGGGTATGAGGAGCTGGAGTTATTTTCCATTTGATTGTAAAATATGAGACTGAAAAATAGTGGCTTAGACTCTGTGCATAGCTGTTCATTTAAGAGAGGGTGATACTTTCACTTTGCTCAACAGGAACTTAACCATATGCTTACGACCGCTGAAAATTTCGGATCTAGAATTCAGTAGTGTATGGGAGTTCCTAGATCTGAAACGGATGAGTTCTTTCAGCTACTCACAGCTTACATTTTCTGATCCGTTAACATATGGTGTGGGTTCTTCGATTATTTTCCACTTTACAATATGTGGTGTTGTGCTTGATTTCAAACCCAGCAGGTCGCTACCTAATTTAGTAGCTTTACTTATCTAAGAATTCAAACACACAGTTCAATTCTAGATCCGAAATTTTCAGCGGTTGTAAGAATATGCCTATGTTCTTTTGGCGAACTAAAAAGTGCCACCCACTCTAGACTGAAAAAAAAAAACAGAACCAAATATTCTAGGCCTCTATCTTTTCAGCCTTATGTTTTACGGTCAAAGGGGTACTAACTTTAAATCCCCCACGTTTGCTTCTTTCTCTTTTCTTTGTCCTTTTCCAGTTTTTCAAACATCCGCCTTTTATATCAACTTTTTTCTCACCTTTTCTCACTTTTTCTCTCATCCTAACGTCGCACTTGGAATTTGTTAGGCCATGTGGGCAGTGCATGAAGTTTCCGATGAAACACCAGACATTTCAAAGAATATAGTCGAAAAGAAAAGGCAAAGATTTTGGCAAAACCTGACAAGGACATTTAATTAAGCAATATAATGAGGGGGTTAGATAGTCTCTCACAGATGTTTCTTGAGCATCCCTGCAATTGGAACATCCTTATGAGCGAAGATTTCATAGTCTGAGTATCCCGTCATCGGAGAGAGATAGCTTAGGTTAATCATACGTAGCAGTCAAACAAAAGCTGTGGTTCCTTATGTCTCAAAGGTGAGGGGATATCCAATAAAACCCAGTTAGATTGGATTTTCCTTAAGTAAATCGTAATCCATGTCGAACGGAAATGCGTGGTAGCCATTCCGAGCTTGGACTAATGAATACATATATCAATTAATGTAAACAGCCATGCGCAATGCGATACCATAAAGGAAAAATATAATTGACACTAAATGCGACTAAGGGTGTCACAACACCTACATTGCTAGAAAAAAGAATTAAAATGCTGTAATGTTTTGGGCCGAAACGATCCTCCTTAGACAAGCTAGTCCTGACGAGCTCCCTATCCAGAACCAAATTGATGCCGAACTTAGTGTAGACACCCGATCGTTATAGAAGACCGACTACCAGGAGTCCCATCCTCAAACCGGCCAACCAACCGGGTAGCTAGATTACAGGAGCATACCACAACTGTATGAAAAGCACATAGATGTATACATATATGTTGAGAGGGGCTGCATGACATTCGAGTGATAGGTTACTAAACATATCTGCTTTTAGTAGGGTATATGTTCATGAAACATTTCGGCTTGCTAGCATTTGTCAAACTGTCTGCATGCACGCCGAAACTTCGAGGTCACAGGCAATATTTCCATTCTAAATACAAACAACCAAGTGTAAACACACGCATATACACACACATATACACAAATATATATTTAGACCTATGTGGGTGTATTAAACACTTGTGTATGCATTATATATATGTATATATATATATATATATATATATATATATATATATATATATATATGTTTTCTGCCTCTGTGTGCGTAATCTGTGTCCTTAGCATGTGCGCTTGATTGCTCGTATTGTTGTGTGTGTTTTGTGTTCTACAACAACTGGCTGGGAATTTCAGCAACGTCTTCAAAGCAAATACACGTTACGACACATTGGTTAACATCCTCGGATACCCAGTAACAAGAAATAAGTAAAGAAAAACAACACGAAGATGCCTTAAGATATTGATACTGATACTGTTGATGTAAATCTGACATCAGAGTGTGAGTGACCTGAGCAAACTGTGTGATACTTTGAATAGAGGCTGTGGTGCGTGATTTCCAGTATCTAGTACCCAAATGTTGATCATAAAATATCATAGCTTAATTGTCAGTTAATATACTTCACAATAGAGTAAGTTTAAAGAGTTAGTATTTACAATCAGTTGTGGCATTAATATGCCTACAAGCTGTTCTATTTATTTAGAAATGAAAACTAGCGATGATGTCAAAGTGTTTATAGAAGCCGTTTGAAATGCGATACGTCTCATCCGGATGAGTCTTCCAGTTTTTCATCCTTTACAGTGTATATTACTCTGTTAATTGTGTAAATAAATGGCGATATTTGCAATATACGTTCTCTTCATGTACATACGCAACTGAGATTTCTATAACAGACTGTTATCTGAGATAACAATAATGTACAATGATGTTTAAATCGAGTTATATGGCATTTCGTCATGATTGTCGAGTATGTAAGCGCGCAGCAGAGACGTCTCATCTTGACAGTCACTTTGAATAACGCCATTGCATTCCAGTAAGAAGCAGACATTCATACGCCCGCACGTTTACAGAGGAATACAAACACATATACTTATATTCGTGTGTGTGTTTATAAGTGCAGATGAATAAAGCTGGAGGCTATAGTATAAATATATATATATAT
>NC_068986.1:111087474-111089049 GCF_001194135.2 Octopus bimaculoides
ATATCTATATACATATGTATATATATATGTATATATATGTATATACGTATATATATATATATGTGTGTGTATATATATAAATATATATATATATATATATATGTATATATATGTATAATATATGTATATATATGTATATATATGTATATATATGTATAAATATGTATGTATGTGTATATATATATACATATATGTATATATGGGACAATGTACGAAAAAACAACAACAGACGAGGATAGGTGGTGTAAATGACAAAAGGATGTATTAGTATGACGCTCGGGAATACGGAAAGTCTTTGACGTTTCGAGCTACGCTCTTCAAGAGAAAGAATACGGAGACAAGGAGAAAAACACGGAGAAAAAAAGTGAAGAGATGTTGGCGTGGGCTCACACCCTGGCATCCGAAACTCGGAGTATTATCATGGCTACTGAATAAGTGTCACATATTTTTACAGATAAACATATATATATATATATATATATATGTGTATGTGTGTGCGTGTGTATGTGTGTGTGTGTGTGTATACATAAACATATGTGTATATATATATATGTATATATATATATATATTTCTATCAATATCTATCTATCTCTCTCTCTCTCTCTATATATATATATATATATATACATATATATATATGTGGGAGAATATACGAAAAAACGACAACAGACGAGGACAGGTGGTGTAAATAACAAAAGGATGTATTAGTATGACGCTCATGTATGTATAACATAGAACCTTCTGAATAATAATACCTATTTCACACGATGTCAAATCTTCATTCCCAATACTAGCATTAGTTATCTTCCTGCCAAGGAAATGTACAATTTCCATCACATTTAAAATTCCACAGATACGCGCGCACATACCGAAAACCAAGACTGTGGTGGTTGTGGCACATTGCTTTGAAGAATATATTCGAACAAAGTAGAGCTTATTTGTTATATCGAATATTTCCTCTGTAGGCCACAACTGCTTATTTACGAAGAGGCAACATTCCAGTAGTTGTTGTGACTCTTGTGGGGATACAAATGCAGTCAGACAAACGTGCACGAATACACAGAAATACAGAAAACACTCATGCATACACGACAACAAGTTTACACAGCCTTACCGCCAACGACATTTATTCACAAAGCAATGGTCAGCCCGGAGTATTCTCGTGGAAGACACCTGCCTAAAGTGTTTGGCCAACGTGCTACAACAGTATTCCGCAGTGAGATTATTAACAGAAGTACCATATCTGCCCTTAATTTTGTTAATTCCTCTGAAATACCTATTGGTAATTACACCATTTCCTATTCTTTTTTATATATTTTTCAAATTAAATTAATTCTATTCAGTTCGATATAACGTAGAAAAATGGTCATATGTTTTCTGTTTCTGAAGAAGAGCTTTGCTCGAAACATAAAACCACATTCTTTCCTTCCCTGAGCGCCTGCTAATATTCTACATGTAGCACGTTCCCACATTGTTGTTTTTTTTTCTGTTTGTTCTTCGTTATTTTTTCACTAGATATATAAATGTAAATATATATATATATATATATATATATATATATATATATATATATA
>NC_068986.1:111089191-111092762 GCF_001194135.2 Octopus bimaculoides
TATATATACGAATGTGAGGCGGCATTTGATCTGATTTGTCGATTATACGCAATATTTAGAATAGAATGATTGATACTGTCTATATCAATGCGTAGGGACTCAAAACTTTGGAAGTGCTGGGTATATACTTTCTGAAAGGAAAATTGCTTTTTTTCTTTTTCTTTTTTTTTCTTTTTGGGTTTTTGCGGTCGGTAATATCAAATATTTGTATTAACTTACGTCATTCTCGTTTCATTTTGGGATTCTGTTTCAAGATATCTATAAAAGAGAGAAGACACAGAAAAACGTAGAAATATCATGGTATCTGTCAAAACAGGTAAAACAAAATACAAGTTGATAAACGAACAGGTAGGTTTATATGAAATTATATCTTTCAGTTGTTTTGTTGCGCAGAGAAATGGATATATAGCAATGCAATGGTAAATGATTGAAGAGTAAACTGGAATGTCAACAACTGATATCTAACTACAAAGAACGACAAATATTGCAGGCAGAACAAGAAAACATGAGCTAAAGTCAATATATAATTAAATGGCAAATACATTTAGAATGGAGAGGGAAAACAGTTCGTTGTGTTGCAGAACTAACAAACAAATTAATAAATAACAACACGGATATGAACAACAGTAACAATACGGAAAGCAACAACAACAACAACAAAAATGATTGTTCTAATATTTGGAAACATGTTTGTAGACGTTTTCTGTTAAATGAAAACCTTGTCATATCTGCTTTCTGAAATAGTACTTTTACGGACACAACACATAATTTACGACTTCCTGTCTTGCTGTAAATCAATAACAAAAATCATGGTTGTAATTTCAAAGTACTCCATGTTCCTCGGGGTTTATTCAAGAGTTTCATCTTTTAATCAAACCTATGATTGTTTCTTTTGAAAATATGTATGTGGTTTTGTTTAGAATGGAGCAAGTTGGCCTGTATTTTTAAGTTCAAAATTAGCTAACTATGTGTGTAAGTTTATCTAGGCATGCATCAATGTTTACAAAGTTGCAACAAAAGTAATTTTATAGAAATATCATAAGAAAATAAACATCAGATAAAATACACTCATCACAATGCATATCAAATGAAATACATAATTATTAGTGCGTAATCTAGCCAAGAAGTTTGCAGTTAGTAGTTCTTATTTCTTAAAAAATGACTATTCATATTTACTGCACGTAGCTCTGATTTACTGTGAGATAAGAAATCTTTTAAATATCAACTTGGTAATTCTGGATATAACAAATTCTGCAGTTTATAGTTATACACACACACGCACGCACCCCCCACCCACATACATACACTCATACATATATACGTTGATACATATATGCATACATACAGACATTGGTATGTTACTAGGAAAATGGTGATCAAATACGAACATTTTGAACAAATCTCTTTGAATAAAGAGGATCATTGCTCATTCTCTGATTGATCACATGCTATAGGTTTCATCCAGCTTTGAATCTCCATAACATCTTTATATACCACCACCACAACAACAACAACAGCAACAACAACAATACAACCACAATCAGTACCACCAGCAACACATCAGAAACGTCCAGATTGCGCCAGGGAGGGATGTTTAGCGTGGCTAGTCAAGCTGCTGAAAATAGCAGCCTAATCTACCCTTAATCATACCCTAATACCTTAAAAGCGAAATAAATGTATTGCACAATGCAGGCCTTGCCTTTTGAATGGTTCTACTGAAGCGAAGGACCAAGCGTTTAAATTTTTTTGCTGAGTAAGAACTGTACCAGAAACACATTCATCTATTGCGAAAGAAAGATTTGACTGAAGCCTTCCCCCTCCTAAAAGGATTAACAGAGCACACCAAATAGGAAATTAGCCAGGAATCTAAATATATGATTGAGTTAGAAATTGAAGAACATATTGTCTCACGTCGAGCAGTTCTTTAACGAAAAGCAACCAATATCAGACTCATCAAAATCAGGATTCTCCAATCGATACTTCCCCTCATCATTCAAGTTATCCTCCTTTGTGAAGACATTAGTGTATCATTTGAAGAAGACTTGGCTGCTATTCATAGCAGACCATTCGGCTCACAATTGGAATTTGTAAAACTTTGCTGTTGCTATGGTTAAAAAAAACATAACGGTATAAATGAAATTTGCACTGAAGACACTTTTTCCGTATTATTTTTCGTTGTTTTTTTTTTTCCTGTGATGTAGATCTGCCTTTCATATCTTCTTCTTCTTCACAAATCGGTGAATTGTGAATGGCTGAAAATGATTGTTTATGACTATCAGTAACTGAAAATAGAGAATAGACTGCTAGATCAAATTCTCCAACTATACGTATCCTAGATATGAGAAGCCAGATCAATGTTTACATCTGTAGTTATAATTATTTTAGCTGAAGATTTTTTTTTTCTTCTGCTATTCTTTATCTTCAAAAATAATACTTTGTCGTATATATAATATTTTCTTCTCAGAAAAAAAAAAAACAAACATTATATACAAATTGTAATGGAAAATAACCAAAGCTGCTTCTGTAACTGTAAGGTTGTTTTATAGTGTGGAGATGGAAGAAGTCATTAATATAAGGTGTTGGCAAATACATACGTTCTTTTGCAAATTCCTTTCTCTAAGACACACATTCCTTTCCATCTTGGGTCTTTCCATTATTTTGCATTGAATTTCATTGAATTGTTTCACAAATTCAAATCAGCTTTCAATATTTGCTTAATTCGCATTAGACGATAAAACAGAGACTTAGTATGATTTTATATTCTGTAGATAAACAATTATAAACAAAGAGACTGAAAGACAGAGGGAGAGAGACACAGACACATACACACTCACTCAAGCACACACACTCACTCAAGCACACACACGCATATATATTCGTAGGAAGATGGGTAGCTAGCTACATAGATAGATAGATTGATAGACAGATAGATAGATAGATTAGAAACAAGTAGAGGAGAAAATGTAAGGCGAAGCAAGTTAGGCAAGTTGATTTGCAACAATAATTAAATACATTTGATAACAAAACTCATTTCCATAATATATAAACAAGAAAAAGAACAACAACGCGAGGACGTGGTACATGGAAAATATTAAGAGACGCTCAGGGAAGGAATGGAAGGTTGTCTTACGTTTCGAGCAATGCTCTTTTTCAGAAACAGGAGACAGAGGATATCCCGAGAGAAAAGGAAGACGGAAGAAAAAAAAATCGCCAACAACCCACATGTAGTTACATTTTGAAATGACCGGAAGGAAATATATATATATATATATATATATATATATATATATCCTATACGAGGAAAATATGTTTCTCTGATAGGGATGAAAACATCCAGTTTTTTACTGGCTTACTCTTTAACACGCAATTTCGTAGAGAAAAACTTCACAATTCACATGGGTATATAAATTACATTTATAAAAATGAACAGTAAATGGGGATAAACAATTGTTAATTCAAATATTAAAATTTATTAACATAATATTATATTATATTCATATAATAATACAATGTTATAACAAATATTAAATATTTATTATTTATTATATGAATATATTATAACATGTTAATA
>NC_068986.1:111092871-111095302 GCF_001194135.2 Octopus bimaculoides
ATATATATATATATATATATATATATATACACACACATTTGCATAATTTAGTCCTAGCGCTTATACCTCTAAGGGTATATGCGTATGAAGACAGGCACACATACGCACACATACACATGAAAGTATGCGTGTGTGTGGGGGTCTAATACTGCACTCTCTTCATCACGAAGTTGCATATTATTCCCGTGACACATCTGTCATGACCAAAACGTTTAAATTATATGAGTGATTAAACGTCCTGTATACGTATGGCTAAGTCAAACTGCAGTGATTAAAAATTGACCAGGCTACTTATCTCGAAACAGGTTCTAGATAATCCATAACAGTCGAAATGTTCAACAAATTTTTATATCAATATAAACATTATGTAGAAATTTCTAAAAAGAAAGTGGTAAATGTTCAAAGAGCTGAATCATTCAGATATATAGAAACGATGGAACTGTGCATTTGGTGGGGGCAAAATAGCACAAAGTGCAATATCCAAATAACCCTGAAATAATACCATGTCTTGTTGATAACAGTTTCAGATTGATGGTTCCAGTCAAGAACAAACATGAACTGTTCTGAAAAGTTTTTGTTTATAAGGTTGCTCTTATCAACACTAGTTTGTGGCTAATGAAATCAAAAACAAAAAAAACTGCAAAACAAAAATACAACGACCACATCACCGACAAGAACAGCGACATGTTAATCATTATTTACAATAAGTAGAGCATGGAGAAAAACTCCCATGGGTATGAGACGTTTGGCTACAGCTGCTGTGGCGCCGCCAAACTGGCGGTGCCGATGAGATGTCAAGCGTTGGAATAATTTCCCGTTCTCTCCCACCCTCCTAATCTCTCCCTTTCTCTCTTAATTTGTGTGAGTATCTGTCTTTATTTATGGAGCAATCATTCAATTAACAAATTGTAAACTATCTTTCGCCATCTCTCTAACCCTTTCTTATTCACTTTTTGTATCTCCACACATATATTTCTGCCTACACGAGCGTATTTTCGTGTATGTGTGTGTAAGTTCGTTTCTGTGTTTGTACAGTTGTATGTGTTCCTGTATGTGTGTGTGTGCGTGCGAATGAGCCTCCAGCGCCAAAGTCTACAGTCGCCAAAAGACACTGAATGTCAAATCAACTGTGACAGATCGTCTACGTCTGAACAGCTGCGCTAAATTGTTTCATTCCGAACTTAGACACATTAAAAGAATATATATATATATATATGTCAATCATATATATATATATATATATATATATATATATATATAGAAACAAGAAAGAAAGGTTTACTGACTACACATTTGAAAAGCGAAAGTACGGAAAAGAACGATAAGTTATTTAGAAGTAAACATTTCATATGGCTTCCTCAAATCTTTGATCTCTAGCAGAGATGTTACCTTTCGATCACACACTGTCTGTAAAAGCAATGCTGATCATATAGAAAAATAATGACGGTGAATTCACTGTAATTACGAAAGTCTGTTAAGTTATAATATATATGCCCGACATCATGTCGAAACATAACAGCAGATATGAGTTCATACACGAAAAGATGTACTAAATAATTGGACAGCAGGAGGCTAGATTATGTCGACATTATTCGATAATTAATTTTAAAAAGCAAGTTGCAGCCACTAAGAAGCACTACTAATATCACAATGTAAAGTAGTGGAAATAAGTATCCTATGTCAATCATTCTTACGATAACGTTATTATTATACAGGGAGTATTTATCTATCTGTGGAGGCGCAATGGCCTAGTGGTTAGGGCAGCGGACTCGCGGTCGTAGGATCGCGGTTCGATTCCAAGATCGGGCGTTGTGAGTGTTTATTAAGCGAAAACACCTAAAGCTCCACGTGGCTCCGCAGGGGGTGGGGGTGGCGCACCCTGCTGTACTATTTCACCACCACTTTCTTTCACTCTTTCTTCCTGTTTCTGTTGTACCTGTATTTCAAAGGGCCAACCTTGTCACAATCTGTGTCTCGCTGAATCTTCCCCGAGAACCACGTTAAGGGTACACGTATCTGTGGAATGCTCAACCACTTGCAGGTTAATTTCATGAGCAGGCTGTTCCGCTGATCGCATCAACTGGAACCCTCGTCGTCGAAACCGACGGAGTGCCATTAAGACAATCTGGCGCGCTTTCTCGCAGCTCGTCTCCATGACCGAACTGCAGTCGTGGAAGAGGCCGAGGAAGGGCGGATGGCACCGCGAGTGTCGCGCTGCTCTTCGGCAACTCCAACAGCCCTGGTCAACCTTGAGCGACTGCATCACAACTAACGCATTCTATAGTGGATTAGTGGAGGGAAGGTACGACGACGATCTCGGGGCGAACCTGGGCGTCGACGAGGAATACCTGACCCTCCTGTTTAAGACGACCTTCGGACCGGGACCTATGGACAACTTCCAGAGATCCCTGGCCTGGCAGTGCTATCGAGA
>NC_068986.1:111096725-111097982 GCF_001194135.2 Octopus bimaculoides
TCTGTCTGTCTATTTATCTATCTATCTATATCGACTGAGGTAATGTCGCATCGTCTCCACTGTAATCCCTTTTTTCGACTATTTATTGCATACATTTGTTTCAATTTTTGCACTCAAGTGGTGTAAAGCACCCAGCTTTCGTTTGAGTGTGTTTTCAAGGGAGCACTTTCAAAGGATCAGTTTCAAACCTATTTACATTTCTATTTTCTTCGATTTCCTTGCCATATTTCTAAACAAATATGGCTAAGCGAAACAATGAGGCCTACTCCCCGCCTCTACCAATGCTAGAGTCGAAGAAAGCTGAAAGAAAAGCCGTTCCGCCTGAACGCACACAAGTCTTAGAAGGCATGAATGTTTCTGCTACTATAACTACTGGCTCCACCACTGCTACCAACACTACCGCCATCACCACTACAACCAACATGAATGCTGAAAACAATTTTCCGCAGCTTTAAAGTTAAACAAGAAAGTCATGTGCTTTTCCAATGAAGAATTGCTCGTCTGTAAAGCGATGTTCAAAAAAAGACGAACTCAACATACAACTACAGACACCACAAAATGGCAAAGAAACAAGACAGTTATTTACAGGACACTCAACCTCAAAACAAGACTATACGAAAAGGCCACTCAAGAAAATGTTGAAAAATGTTTAAGGCCCATATGGGCCTTTTAAGACTACATCACGAGAGGAAACAGATTTGCCACGATCGAATTTCGATTCAACAGTGAAGAAAGAGCCACTGACCTCTCCAAAAAGTGCTTCCAATTACAAAATTTACTGATGATCCCAGCATATTTTGGTCGTAGGTTCAAACATATCAAAATAAAGAATGTGCCTCCTGGAATAGAAATAAAATGGCTCGTGTCTGCCATTTGCTGTGACATCGAGGACGAAATTCATATCTTGGAAATCGTTGTCGTGGACGGGAAAAAGTGGATTATCCAAGAAATCAAAATTCTTGCTGAAATTAATCCCATGATTTTTGAAAAAAATCCACATCAAATCCAATTGAGAAACGATTCGAGTTTACATGTGGCCGTCGAAGGCAGAAAGCCACGTTGCTACGTTTGTGGTAGAAAGGCACACTTAGAAATTAATTGCCCACTAGCAGAGAAGCAACAACAGCAGCAATAACGACAAGATCACGAAAAACAACAACCACAAGAGAACAAAAAAACCAGCGCTGCTACTCACACCGCCATATGCACAACTAATTAAACAGCTCCACAAACAAATCTATCTATCTATCTATCTGT
>NC_068986.1:111098082-111100890 GCF_001194135.2 Octopus bimaculoides
ATATATATATGCACATGTATGCCTATATATATATAGGCATACATTTGCATTAGACACACTATCTAGGAGTGACATATATTTATCTGTTAAATACTTATGCAAATTGAACATTATTTTAGAATAGATATATACGCATTGTTTTTTTTTATGTATGTGTTTATATGCATAATCTATATTTGCCCATTTCTGTTCATTTATGATTCATTATACATGTCCATGAATGATATTACACACACACCAGGCACATATTCATACGTTCACATATAAATATATTAACATAATCATGTATGTTTATATATATGTATATACATATATGTGCGCGTGTGTGTGTGTGTGTGTGTTCGTATGTGTGCATGTGTGAGCGTGTGCGTGCGTGTGCATGTGTGTGTATGCATACATACACTCACACACCACACATGCACATATAAAGAAATACACACGACTCGCATAAACATTATTGTTGACATAATCAAAACTAAAATCTTCACACATACATCAGCGTGTGTTTGTGTGTGTGTGCGTTTGAGTGTAAAAACATGTATTGAAGTGCTCATATATATGAATGTGTGAATATACGTTTCTGCGCATATATGTCAGCTTGTATGTATGTGTTTGCGTATTTAAATTAATTCCACTTTTTTTCTGTTTATCTTTGCCAAAATAGTCTTTCGTCTTGAGAATAATAAATGAATTGCCTGAAGGTTGACTAAGATGAAAACAGAATCAAAGATATGTTTTCTATGATTGAAGACAGCGGGGAGGATAATATGAGACGAACAACAACTATTTGCTTAAATAATGTCTAACGGGTAGACATCTTGTTGCTGTGATAAATATTCCGATTTTATGATACAGTCCACTAGTTAAACTTTACTACCATCATTTGTTTGTTTCTTTCATTATTCTGTTTTATCTCTTTAGCCGAGGTCATTCTTAATCCTTTTGAGATATGACCAAATGCTTTGTAGAACTGCTAGACCTATTTATTTATATATATGAGTCTTATGTTCCAAAATATAAATCTAATTTGTGAAATATTCAGAGGTTACTCATATAAGTTAGCTTGGTCATGTACCGACTGTTGTTGATTCCATATATCAGAATAGTTATGGCTTCTTCAAAACTTTTGAAGATTCGATTCTATTGTCTGAACATTACTTCATATTTTGGAGCTCTAGCCCTTTCACAATATATATCTTTCTCTCTTGAACTTTCTCTACCTTCATACAGTGAGAATGAACAAGTAACTCGACACATAACTTTTGCGGGGACTTGAAAATATTTTGAAGATGAGCTGAGAAGGAAGTTTGATTTTCTGATATCACTACACCTACTGTTTTGAATTTTAGAATGGCCCCGATTTTCATTACTTCTCTCTTTTCAGGAACTTGACATTGTTGGTGCGAATATTTGTGGATACCGGGACTGCAAGGATTGTTTTAGTGTTATGGTTTTTTAATTATACATTTGTGATCGAATGAACAATTCACCTTTTAAGATTTTAAATTTCCCTATTGATTTTGAATATCCGAAGGAAACACAAGTCCCAAACTGTAGTCAAAATTGAAAGGTATGATTTTTTAAATATAGCTGCCACCATTCTGATAACCGCTTTCCAAGAAATACATTATATGGTCACTAGTTCGGACCTGTATCCTCGATTTAACAGTCGCATTTTCTATTGTGACTTGAGGTATTCTATCTCAGATTTTATAGATTACTGCATTAATAGTTATATACAGCCTTCTACTATTAGTAACGTGATTTATGTTGCACGCAATTGTTAACCAGATCTTGAATATCTATGGCTTAAATTCTTATGAATTCATTGTTTAACATTTTACATATTGACGTTCAAATCGGCTGTGAAATCATTTTGAGAGTTTATAAGATTTTTTAGTGAATTAGGACGTTTCCGATGCTTAATTGGTGTTGAATTTTATAAAATTGCCGTTGGTTGATGCTCACTTTCTCTTAGACCCATTTTCTGAATCATTTTATTCAATGAATAAACTACAGTATGCACATTCGCCATTACAGCTTTGTTAGACGCTGAGAAGTTTTATTCTAGTCCCTTTGTCAATGAAAGGCACTCTATTGAGCATCTTATAGTTCTTCTTATTTCCTGATTAATGCGTGCGTGTATTGTGATGGAAATTGGGAGATGTTCCAAGGAAATTTGATAGAATGATTATCAGGTGTCTGTAATAATTGTGATGTGCACTGCAGTATATTATAACAGGAATAATTGAGTTAAGTAAATAAATACATAATACATACAACCATCACCCACATACATATATACATACATAAATACATACATACACACATATATGTATATACATATATATCTATCTATATATGTATATATAGATATGTGTGTGTGTATGTGTGTGTGTGTGTGTGTGTGTGTGTGTGTGTGTGTGTGTGTGTATGCATATAAAATCGTAAATGACAGATGTCTTGATCTTTTATTTAACAATAACAAAAATCGTAAAAGTAGGACAAAGTTGGTTGGCAAAAACTTATGGTGTTTAATAATAAATAAATTACGTACATGTCTGCAGTAACGCAAATTATAAAAAATTCATTCAAAATAATGCAGGCATTTTGCTACGTCATCAGGTGTAAGAGAGTCTTTGTTAAATAAAAATTCTCGACGTAAAGACATATAATAAACTGAAGGGAATTTTAGTAATATAATTAAGAAGTAAATTTTTTTAGAACATTATTTGTATCCAAATAATTTCCAAACATGAATTATGGTAGAATTGATTATATAAATAATTAAATACAATCATTATAATA
>NC_068986.1:111101413-111103218 GCF_001194135.2 Octopus bimaculoides
ATATATATATATATATAAGTATATATATATGTGTGTGTGTGTATATATATATTATGTATGTGTATATACTGCTCTCAACTATGGTCCTCACGCAGTGTAAAGTTGACGGCGGATCTCGAAGCAGACCAAGCTAAACAATGTACGACATGTCAGCTACTTGGAAACTTAAGACTCGGTTCCATAGAACAAAGCAGAAAGGATATGCGTTGCTATGCATCTGGAAAGGAGTTGTCCCAAACTTTGGCAATGAAAGTTACGGAACACCAGAAAACAGCGCCACTGTATGGTATTAGTTATCGTCATATCGCCGTTCTGATACATGAACAGAAACTGAAACAGCTTTCTTTCAAACGAGGGCCCCGCTCTTCAATATCCTACCAAAAAGCACCAGAGATCTTCATGGGGTATATGTATATATTTTTTAAAAGAAACACTGAATCTCCATCTCTCTAGAGTTCTGGATGAGTCTACCTCATGGCCGCAACCTCAGCTACGTATAGCACCATCATAATCCGTCATTCAGTAAATGCCACATATGAGGGAGAGGTTTAAAGTAATTATGTTGAAACGAAGCTAATGGTTATGCCCCAGCATGGTCGTAACACTAGATCGGAAACTAGTGCAAAAAATGAGATATTTTTACATTTGTTTGTGTGTAAGTACATATATATATATATATATATATATATACATACACACACACGCACACACACACACACACACACACACACACACGCAAGCACTCACACAAAGACACAGATAGCCTCACACACACACACATAGGCATACGCACAGACGCACGCGAACACACGCGCACGCGCACATATGTATTTGTTCAAGCAATGAGAAACGGATTGCTTTGTTCATGTTTTTGTATAGAAAATGTTATCTGCTTATTAAATTTCTCGCATTATACTGTGCTCCGAGTATTATTTCCATGTATAATAGTCTGTTTTTTTTTTAAGGGAAATCCTACGTACTACAAATGTTTTATTCAGTAATACAGTAATGGTCTGCGTTATGTGATACATGCTATTGCAATTTCTCATTGTTGTTCATGTAGATCCTATAGGTAGCAGAGATTTGCTTTTGTACGCATGTTGTTTTTGTAGCCGTGAATTTTACGTTTTGTTCACTGTATTCTGTCTTGTCAAACACGTTGGCTATATCATGCGGTAAAGCGGTTATATGAAGATTAGTCACATTTGTCCTGCGTTCAGAACAATACATACACAACACAGATTCGTGAATGTCTTCAATGGTCTGCGAAGCACTTGGAACATTTACACATTTAGAAAGAACAAAAAACACGAAAAACATGAGTAAAAATACATCCCCATTCTCTCCCCCCGCCAATAATAAAACACACATAAAGGATAAAGAGTTACTGACTTATACGTCCACTGTTCCTAACGTTTCTGAATGCTTTAGAAATGCATTACTTTTATCTCTTAATCGTTTTGGTCAGTTGAGATACGGCTTTGCGAGGTCACTTCCTTGAAAGTTGCGGCTTTGCGGGGTCACTTCCTTTGAAAGTTTTTGTGAAACAAATCAAGTCCAGTTCACAATTCTCTAAAAGCTTCGTACTTATGCTAATAGTCCTTTTGTCAGTCAGCTAGGTCCAGATGACGTAGGCAACCCAGCTCCAGCATCCAAACGGTGGTGCTGAAATGCAAACAATAAGACGCTCATATGATATCTATCTATCTATCTATATATCTATCTATCTATCTATCTATCTATCTATCTATCTATCTATCTATCTATCTATCTATCTATCTATCTATCTATCTATCTATCTATCT
>NC_068986.1:111103901-111105804 GCF_001194135.2 Octopus bimaculoides
AACCGCGATCCTATGACTGCGAGTCCGCTGCCCTAACCACTGGGCCATTGCGCCTCTCTCTCTCTCTCTCTCTCTCTTTATATATATATATATATATATATATATATATATAATTTATATAATATGTATTCGGAGTGATTTGAACTTACCCCCCTGATATATTTGCCGACGACTAAATTTGCGGGGTAAAGAGTGGCTATGAAAGAGATTCTGATGAGCAGATATGGAGATGATTATGGTTATAAACAAAAAGAAAAGGCCGTTGGAGCTAGATATACACAATATGCATTCATATTTACTTGGAAATAAAGAGAAACAAAGTCTGGAAATATTCAGACGATGAACATTGATACATGACTATATAAATATTTATATATAACCAGAGCAGTTTACACATAATAAAAAACACATAAGTACTGAGATCCGACAGCTGTTTCTGAGGGTTGATAATTACGTAATAATTTTGGCAGATGTATTTCGCACAAACTCAAGGAAATGCAACTAGCTGTGGAGGCATGTAAATATTAGTCAAATCCTCCCTCCATCTTCAAGGTAGAGTGATCGGTATCTCACATTTCAAGTCATAATGGAAAACAATTTAAAGGTAGTGTAGGTGGAAAAGGAGGCCTGTAGAAGTAGGTACAGTGAGAATGTAGTCATATCGAGAGGGATTTGAGGAATTTGAAACAAGGATAAACCAGAAAAGATAGCAAATTCAGAGTAGGAAAATGGAGGGGATGTGTAATTATGGTACTGAAAGAAATAGAAGTACAAGTAGAGAGTCGGTAGATGAGTGAGAAGGCGAGGGGTAGGGAGTATTGGGAAGCTTGGTCGTTATTGGTGGGTTTGACAACAGAAGCTACCTGTTAGAGATGGTCGAACCATAAAACTGAGAGAGGAACATTTTTATAGGGAGGGAAGAGAGCAGTGTGCATTAAAGTGAGGAAAAGTATATAGTTATAGATGTCAGTAGGATGGTGAGGGGTAAGGTCGAAGAAAACATGCGGTTTGGCGGCGGAGAGAGAGTACTAAAGTAAGTAAAAACGTATGAGACTAAATGGGGGGAGGCGTTGGACGGAAAGGGATAAAGGGAGGGATAGTATGGTAGCAAAGGCTTGGGTTAAGTGGTGCTAAGTGGAGGAAGCTAGAAGGGGATGGGGGAAGTATTTCGAAGTATGAAGAAGCGCTGGCGGTAAAGAGGATGCGATTACGTTTGCATATATATATATCGGACAGACGAGCCTCTCGTTGCGTAGAAGAGTAGCAGTCCATAAAGAAGAAATAAATCTCCCTCAATACCGCCAAATTCTACTCAGTGGCCACATAGACTCTTGCGCCAGAAACAAAAACCCTAAATTCATTATATTCCCTTTCTATCAATGTAAAGACAGAATCTCCACACAAGAAAGAATCAACAAGGAGAATCTTTTCATAGAGAAATTCCAACCATTTCTTAACACACACACACCCCTCAGTGACCTTATTTCTCTAGGAACAGACAAACTTCCTGTTGAAAAAGAGTTCATAACTCCAACAAAAAACATCTGTCTCCCCTTACAAACACTTCCTGTTTTGACACCACATTTCCTGCTTAACACAAACTTTTAAGCCTTTTTCTAAACCTAACAAAACTCTCAACTCTCATGCATCCTTATTTTTCCTACCATTATATACATGAACTACTATTGAACTTCAAAAGCTCAAATACAATATAATGTATGGGTATATTTATTTTTTTTATATATTATTTTTTTATATATTATTTTCTTCATTTTGTACTTCTTTGTAAAAAACATTTTCATTCTCCTTCTTCTTGATAATTTGCTTTCGCAATGAAAATCGGTTAGAAATCTTTATTAAAATATGCTTCCAGTTTAGCATTCTGCCTTTTTTTTCATTTTCC
>NC_068986.1:111108485-111125279 GCF_001194135.2 Octopus bimaculoides
TTCAATATGAATATTGTTTCCAAAGTTATGTTTCTTATATTTGTGCAGAATATTATCAATTATCGAATTATCATTCTCTCGTGTTTTCTAATCTAATTTCGTTTTTTGGTATATTTCTTTCTCTTCCATTTGTTTCGGTCATTTGACTGCGGCCATGCTGTAGCACTGCATTTAGTCGAGCAAATCAACTCTAGGACATTTTATTGCAAGCCTAGTACTTATTGTATCGGTCACTTACGGGGTCGTAAACACACCAACATCGGTTGTTAATTGATGGTGGAGGGGGTTTAACACAGACACAAACACACACACACACACACACACACACAAACACACACATATACGACGGGCTTCTTTCTGTTTGCGTCTACCAAATGCACTCACAAGGCTTTGGTCGGCCGGAGGCTATAGTAGAAGACACTTATCCAAGGTGCCACGCAGTCGGACTGAACCCGGAACCATGTGGTTGGTAAGCAAACTACTTTACCACACATCCACTCCTGCGCCTATATGGTATGTGGTAAATAGCTTCCATACCAGCCACATGGTTCCGGGTTCAGTCCCACTGCTTAGCCTCGGGACGACCAAAGACTTGTGAGTGGATTTGGTAGACGGAAATTGAAAGAAGCCTGTCGTAGATATGTGTGTGTGTATGTATATGTTTGTGTGCCTGTGTTTGTCCTCCCAACATCGCTTGACAACCGATGGTAACGTGTTTACGTCCCCGTAACTTAGCGGTTCGGCAAAAAGGACCGATAGAATAAGTACTAGGCTTACAAAGAATAAATCCTGGGGTCAATTTGCTCGACTAAAGGCGGTGCTCTAGCAGCAATCCCGCAGTCAAATAACTGAAACAAATAAAAGAGACTATATATATGTATGTATATATATGTGTGTATATATATATATATATATATATATATATATATATATATATATATATACGTACACATACATATGTATCAATCGACAAACTAAACTTGGAGCCTGCAGCAAGTAGTCACATGCAGATATATTATGTGGGATATATAATCCAATATTCAAAATTATGTGAAATTCCTTTCATGGAGGACTTTAATCTGCAGTTCAATGCTAGCTTATTGAAATAAGGAATTTATAATTTATGCGACATTTCATAGAAATTAGAAATACCTCGTAAAATTCTTTTGAACTCACGTATTTCTCGTTGGATATTTCTAAAATGTTTCTTCTTTAAAATATGAAATTAGGTTAGTACGATCAAATGACGAAATGCTGGCTAAGTTGCTCATTTATGTAATTTGTAGATATGCTGTTCTTTGTATAGGTTCCAATAGAATAACCTATCTATGTATGAATCTATTTATCTACATGACTACACGTACCCTCTCTTCTTCTGTACACACATGCACCCACATATATATACATACACACACACGTACAAACTCACACATACTCACACATAAGCACACACACATAATTAGGCTCCAAAATTTGGCGGTCCGCTATGGTCATAATTCCCAACCCTTTTAATTCAATCCTTCTTTCATGCACGCCACACACATACACGTACACGCTTACACACACACACACACACACACACACACACACACACACACACACACACACACACACACACACATACACACACACATACACATGCACACACACGCACACACACAGGTATACATGCACACAACAGCCTGTCAATTATACGCACACATTACAAAGTAGCAAGCACACAACGCTCACACATATATATGCAACGATAACAGTTATTCCCCTTGCTAAACAGAACTCTCTACACTTGACGGCTGCTGAAAAATGCGCTCCAATTACAGCAATTATCATTTTAGGTTCTGTACTATGCAGTGACATCTTATCTTTCGGAAGAAGTGTGATTACGTGAAAAGTTGAAGACGTTTTTGCATCCTCACTTATCCTGAACTTGTAGCTGATATTTATCTTTGAATAAGTCGTTACCTCTGCAGAATGCAGGCGCGCGCGCACACACACACACATGCACGCACACACAACTACAGACCACGCACACACACATGCACACACTAATATACGCACTGGTATACACACACGCACATTTGTATGTATTTACTTATACTATATATATGCATATGTTTATATCGTTATATATACATGCATATACACATGTATACATATACATATGCATATATATGTATATATACATACATAGTTATATACATACATATGCATACTTTTATGGAAATATATTTGCTTACGTTAAACAGACACACGCATACACACACACACAAACACACTTATATGGAAATTCCATACTAATGTGTTTCTATTGAATGATTTCTCTTCTCAATTTTGAAACTAATTGTCATCGTACCTTACTGCTGTCAGGGCATAATAATTTTAAATTAAAGCTTGAAATGTTGCCTGTCTATTGTGTCATAGCTTCCTGAGATTCAATGAATCACTGGTGGGAGCTTGGTGACAAATGCACTAACCTCATTCTCACCTTTCAGTATTCGTCAGCAATCACACTTGCAGGCACTTATTAAGTAGCCATCTTCAAATTTCTTTAATTAAAATTGAGTCTCTGCGTCTGTGATTGAAAAATCAATGACAAACTTGCGTATAAGGTAACGTACCCATGCGAACACGTTTTATAGATTCATAAAGACCTAGATGTACATTATGGTATGTGGGATATTACAAAGAATTTTATAGCGTAATTATAAATCACGTTTGACATTTGCATAAATGGTAACGAAACACAAATACTAAGAATTAGCTTCTATCATTAAATATGTTATTAAATTCTATTTGATATAAACGAATTCTTTTGTCATTCAAATATTTAACACTCTGCAACTTTAAGTGGAGAATGCAACGCAATGGTTAATGTAAATGCGACAGACACTTTATAGTTATCAAGACACGCTCTTGATAATTTCCATTCATATTCCTGAAGAAACAAAGAAGAATATTTTCCATTTCAGGGTATCTTCTTAAAGTACGTTTCTTGTTATTGCACTTTTCACTGTCACTTGTTGGTGAACTGGTTGTAATCTCAAATTATCGGTTAGAATTACTTAGGGGGAGTTTGCGCAATAATTTCAGGTCCTCGTAGTATACACCTCAATTCATCCTTCTCCAGTACGAGAGTTTATGCTTCTCTATTCTCGTATATCTTCTGGATTATAATATAAGGATCATTCTACAATATAAGAATCACTTGTGTCACATGTTCTCACAGGTTCTTTCTGACTGAAAACTCGTCTTCATTTGACGTGCATTTCTGAAATAACCGATCACTTACAGATTTATTTCACCATGGAAATTCAGTTCGTCTAAAATCGTAAAGAATCCACCCCTGACACCGGATAGCAAAATCCATGTAAACCAGATATGAAAAATTCATTTTCTGCCCTTTTCCGCTTTGTGTCTCTGTCTCTGTCTGTCTGTCTGTCTGTCTGTCTCTCTCTCTCTCTCTGTCAATGTGTCTCGCTTTTCTTTAAAATCGATGTGATAAATGAATGTGTATGATGAGGGGCTAATAATTGCTTTTTGAATACCAGAAAGCATAAGATAATGGTGACAGTAGTTGTAAAGATAACCGCTTAGGGAGGAGGAATTAATTGCTAACACATATAACTCTCTGCATTTAGGAGTGATAGAATCATTGCAATACCAGTGATGAAACTGTGATTGGATTCTGTGCCGAGAAATGAGAGAGATGATACTTAGATTTAGAAAAACATTAGTAAGAAATATATATTAAATTATACTTTGGCGCTCAAGGCTTTAAATGATTTGATCCTGTAGGTTATAGGAAAATACTTCAACGGTGGTATTTAGCAGTAAAAAATGACATCTCGTTCTCCTCCCCGCTCATATATATATATATATATTCTCTTTCTCTTCATAAACTCATAACAGAGTCGATAAGAATAAAAATATACGAGAAATAGATACCATTGGCGTCATCTAATGTATTATCTTTCATGTTTGTTTTCGCTGTAAATAGTTATGACACTATTATTTCACAAAATAACAAAGGAAACTGAATTTGCCGAAACTGTGCATAGCCACAATGAATATATTAGTTTCATTCGTATTACACTAATCTAATTAATAACAAATCCCATATGGGTGTAACTGTAAACGTAGTATCATTAATCTGCTGGATTTCGTCTAATTCCTTTTCCTCTGCAATTCTAAATTGGACATCAAAGAATGTTTAAAGCAGATTTGGTGAAAAATACGTAACATATTTGTTGTTGCAGATGGTGCTGTTTCTACAGTCTCGCAGTGTTATATGAGAGCATAAAGACGATAAAAGTTTGTTCAGGAAAAGCATGTTATTGTTTATCCCTAGGAAATATTTCAGTTAACAAATTTAGTGCTAAATGCCACGCCAGCCTTGATCATCACAACTTTCCTGTTTTTCATTCGATCGTCAAGTATGGTGTAACCTGGATAATATTCTTGTTAGACCTTCACTATTTCAAAAGTAGTGTGAGAATTAATGTAGATTTAGTTGCTACTTCTAATGAGAGCTTGTCAGTGTCCTTCTTTCTCTCCCCATTAATTTGTTACTAAAACTCTTTGTAGTTTCACTTCTTCGTGCGAAGTTTGGTACTGTTAGTGAGAAACGGAAACGGAATCAAATTTCCGGCACCATTTTATATTGCAGAAAAACGTAACTGAAGAGAATTACCTTCAGCCTCACAGTGATCTCGGACAGAGAAGTCAAATTCTTTGTTCTTTTCTAGGATTTATTGATGTGTGAAGAAAAAAGTATTTATCTTAGGATAGCCAACCCTTTCCAAGGAGGTTTAGCCTATATTGTTTGAATCTCTCGTTATTACTCCTAGAATTTTACATCTGTAAAAATCGGGGGAAATCTGTGCAAGCTGATTTCTGGTGTTTTCTCCTGTACACAATCTTTTGAATTTTGCTATTGGAATGAAGTGGGAATGTAGCACATGCCATAGTATTATTCTGAAAATTTACTTTGTAAAAAAGTATAAGATTTACAGAGATGAGGTTTGATCGATTTACAATCACAGTTAGTTGTGTAGAGGAAATTCTTAAATATGCTAGTTGGTTCAATGCTCGGTGTAACATTTACAAGAACGGTATCAAATATTTTCTTGTTATACCATTTTTTATCTCATTAATATTTCTATTTACCCTGTTCTAGAACTTCTTCATGCAGGGTATACATAATACAAGTACATTTATTTTTAGGATGCGCTTGAATCCTTTCTTCGCTCTTCTTTACCTGATTCCATAATTTTGCGTATACCAGACAACTTCATTCGGAATTTGAAGTTTTGTGTCTATCAGTAACGTCCTTAGCATTGGCATAGTGGCGAAATGTTTCTTATAACTTTCACAAAATCTGTCACAAAGGTGTGAACGTTAGCAATTTCTGCCGCAGCAGAGTCTTTCCAAATTACAAATGGGTCCGCCATAGGTTTACTACAGTGTGTATGGAGTATTCAGTATTTCGGTATCCCCGTGGTCGTAGCATCTCTTTTACGTAACTCCCTGTTTAGAACAGGAAGTCTTTTATAGACGAGTCTAGAAGAACAGTATTTATGCCGTCATGAATGATGTCCATTGCATTCTACATCACTATCATCACATGTTCATTACTTATCCAGAGATCGGGAACCTTTTTCCCCACGCGATTGATGTCGTTTGTATAACGAAAGGGCGTGATTAAGCCAACATCATGACCTGGCTAGGATTCTTCGGAACGTCTCTCCGACATACCATGAAAAAAAAAAAAATAGTCGACAACTCCAACAATTCCAGCCCCAGTTATGTCGACAACGATATTTGATTTTACTCAATTTTTCATCGACCTCAAAAGGATGAAAAGGAAATTTGGATGTGATCCGGATTTGGCGTCACCTCATACGGTGCCAAAATAGATGGCGCATGATGTTTTTTTCCGAAATACTAACGATTCGGTCAAGCAAAAGCCCTTGGATATGTATTGAATTCAACTAATCTTTTCTATCTTCGCCGTATCCTACTATCCCGCTAAATTCTCACGTACATCATTGACTATATACGTATCAGTCACGCAATTAGTGTATGTTCCCACCACCACAACCACCACCACCACCAACAACAACAACAACTCGATCTCGCCACCACTATTGCAAAATTTTCATATTGACTATTGTTGAGTTTGAAATTGAGTACAAGTCTACTAAATAAAAAAAAAACATGATTATTTCAAACTCAGTACATAACTGGTACTTTGTTATATCAAGCTTAGAAAGACGAAACTAACCTCGTCCTCTGTACGATTCGATCAAATATGTGCAAGGAATTAACTAAACAAAACCTACGCCAGTTATCCGGAGGCTCTACGGATTCTGATAACCCAACCTTCTTCCACCATTGAACTACGTCTACACCGACATCATCTTCACGTTCAGTAATAATACTAAACACTAACGAAACATTATTACGCTAGAAACTACAAGAGAAAAACCATTAAGTACCGAGGTAGCTGTTTTATTGCGGATTTTATCTGCTGATGTCGATTATTGGTTCCATTATGATCTGTATACAATCAGTTACTATAGCAACAATAGTTGTCGATTGAAATAGGAAAGAAATAGAAAGTGTAAGAGGAAGAAGGAGAAAAATCTGTCTTGTAACGAATAATGTGCAGAAAGATTTTTTATTTCTTTTTACGAAAAGTCACGATGCGAGATTGCATTATAACTGTAGCATAATAATACTAATACTAATAATAACAGCAACAACAATGATAAACAATACAACAAAGAAAAATGTATAAGCAAAAAAAATATGGGTTGAAAAGTCGATATAAATATCTTGAAATGCTAAAAGATGCGAAGTAAGTGCATCGCTTTCTAAATTTCGGAAATTAACAAATATTTCACGAAGACTTTAAAATGTAACAATGGTTTCTAGTGTTGACACTGAATTAAAAATGTTGACATAAGGAATATATCCATATTATCTGCAGACATTCTTGTCTTCGTGGGCATTTCTACAATAGTTTAAGAGGAAACATCAAACCAGATTATGAGTGCAAGGTTCGAGTTCGTCCGTTATCCCACGCCTGAAGTTGTGGAAACTGCAAATGCAAAAATCTTACGTTCAAAAATACTGCTTTCTTTAAAATGAAATTAGTTGTAACAAAGAAATTTTCGATATAAATACATATGCATAATATATTATATTATACATGCGTGAACCCATGTATATGGTTCGTATACATGTGTGTGTGAATATATATATACATGTATAGATATACATACATAAATACACACATATATTGATGTAAATGTATGTCCACCAGTTATTTATCTATCTATCGATTCATACAGACACAGCCACATACAGATACATACATACATACATACATGCATACAGATACATACACACATAAACAAACAAACAAACAAACAAACAAACAAACAAACATACATACATACATACATACATATAGCTAGGACACTCCAGAACTCCAGTATAGTAGACACCATAGCCACTAAAACGAAAAAGATTACTGGTGGAATGTTCCAGTGAAGACCTCAATAAAATATAAGCAAAAGAGAACTGATTTAATGATTTGGGATAGAGAAGAGAATCTGTGCACAGTTGTGGAAATCTTTCCAACGGATGTTACCAGAAAGCTGAAGATCAGTGAAAAAGAGAACACCTATGCTGAATTGTTGAGGAATCTGTTGTTACTCTATCCAGATTACAAGTTCAGGTTTATACCTGTAATTATGGGGGCCTGGGATATTTAACACACTGGCCAAATACCAATCTTGAGAAATTTGGCTTCTCAAAACAAAGGAGAAAGCTAATTCGAAGACTACAGATCTAATCCATTATTGGAACTGTAAAAATCTGTAAAACCTTCCAGAAGTTTAACATTTATGTATATCTGAGCATGTCTAGACGTGCAACTATATCCACGAGAATGCATACATAAAGCAAAACGTACAAAACTACACATATTATACATACAAACAAAAATATCCTGTTGTTGATGTTGAAATTCCAATGAAGGGGCCTTGAATCTAGGTTAGAAACCGACCCTTTCCTTATTGGCAAGACATCTTGAAATAAAGCTGAAGAATGATATTCATACATACATACATATAATGTCAATGACGAAATGAAGAATAAATGAAATGCCCTGTATGATCACTATTTCATAGGCTGTGAAGAGACAATTCATTTTATTAATGCAACCACTTCTCCAGCCGTAAGTAAAATATCTGTAATTATGTCGACCTGGAAATTTGAAGAAACGTATTTATTTTGAGAACAGTCAATCCTGATACATAAGGAGTATATTTATTGCAGCATGATTATTCCATAGATCAACAAGTATTATTTAATCTCTGCTAAGCATTTAATTTCAAAATCTTTATTCATTTTTGCAGCCGATAACAAATGCAATGTAAATAAATGTGTCTTCGCTTAGCGTTAACCTGATATATATCAATTCTGCTGTGTAGAGAGGGTACATCGTTTGAGCCATTCACGTATGGCATTCGTCATTTGAAACCTTCCTTTTTGTGTTGTAAGTGATGATACTGTCCTATAGTTTTGTCGTTTGATTCGCCAACGTCGTCATGTTTCATTTGTTAGTATGCCTGACTGATTATTCATCACTATCAAGTCGTTCGTGATAGAACTTTGGCCTATTTCCATGTACATTATTTTGAAATAATTAATATTTCTTCTTAAACCTGCATCCTGGCATGACTTTGTAAATAATTTTATGCCATTTTTTGACGTCAATATTTTCCCACACATGTTGAACTCAAAACATCACCAGCCTTATATGAACATGCCTCGCCTAAGGCTTTGAAACCAGCAGGAAAACTGATTCTTAAACATTTTTACCATTGACTGATTTTGTGTTCGACATTGAAGATTCTTTCCTCTTGCAAATGGTCTGTATGGAGCATGCATATTTTTTTCCTTCTCAAATAATGCTACACTACCAACGACTATTTTGCTCCATTGGAAGCCTGCTCTTCCCAATTTTCATTAGAGGAAGCACATATCAAGTTCAACTTAAGAAGGCCTTTTGTACTGCTGATTTTGTCCTAACGCCTTCCCCTTTCCTTTTTTTAAGTTCCTCATAAAACAACTGTATCTCATGCACGCCAGCTCTCCAATCCACGTTAAAACCCTCCGATTGATGATAGCTTCAATGTTAGACATATCAACCTCCACTACGACGTCAGTCTGCGTGGTATATATGGTCCAGTTCTCATTGACTATATATGTGAATCATCATTGGTGAAACGTCCAAACAAATTGACTTAGTATTTGTAAATCATCCAAGTTTCATAGCTATACTATAAAGCTGAGTGCAGACTAGTTTTGTATATGGATATCTGTGCATTCAATCTGATTCAGTGTTCTGACCAAAGCCTGCTTTTCAGATTTCCAGTAGGAGCCGAAGCCTTCTTCACTGTGTAGAATATCTCCTTCATTAAACAGACACCATCTGAGAGCGCACTCATAGGAAAAGCAAGCCTATTCATTCTTTTAATTTGATATATGCGTTATGCTTTTCTCGGTGACACCTGCAACACACACGTATACATGCGCGCGCACACACACAAAATCACATGCATATATATATATATATATATATATATATATACACACACACACATATATCCAAGTATACTCACTCATATATATATACACACACACACACACACACACACACGCACATATATACATATAACGATCCCTCTATTTACATATATATGCATATCTGTATGTATATATCTGTCGACACAAAGACAAACACACTTACACAGACACGCATATCAGAATTGTGAAACCGAACGAAAAAGATTTGCGGTAATGTTACAGTTATATGACCGCCTGCACGACTGACGGGACCCAATACGAAAATAAAACCTTTAGTGTCGATATCTCAATATCTAGAGTAACCGACAGTTTTACTCACCAAAGATTATAGGTTGAGAGGAAGTACAATGTGCTGCAAGTTCGAGATTACACTAATATATACCAACACCGATGGATATATATACACACACACACACACACATATATATATATATATATATATATACGTATGTGTGTGTGTACGTATGTAAGTATACGCATACATGTATGTAAGATGTATATTATATATATACATATATATAATAACTGCATATAATATATATCATAATGATATTTATTCTATGTAGGTATGTATACACACACAAACACACAGGCGCGCGCGCACACACACACACACACACGCACGCACGCACGCGCGCACACACACACACACATACACACACACACACATACACACACACTATGTGGTGTTTCTAAGTCATTTTTTTTCCTTTTTCGAGATAAAAAAAATCTCGCAAACACTCTTATATTAGCCGACATAGACTTACACATTTTCACACACGTACAGTCACAGAGTCATTTACACTTAGACCTATGCAATACTTATACGTGTACTGTGTGTGTTTGCGAGCATACTTGTACGTGTTTTTGTGTAGGTGTATGGCTATATATTTTTGAATGCGTACATTTATACACACACACACACACAAATACACACACATATCAATAATTCGTTCGTCAGTTTTCCGCCATTTTTCTACTATTGAAACTAATGTTAAGCCGAGTGACAAGGTTGTTAGATGTATTGTGATACATTTGCTTCAGGCGTGTTTAGTGGTTGAGCGAGTAAATAATCTGTGTGAGTAATTGTGTGAGGAATAAAGAGCGAGTAAAAGGTCAGAAATATTCATTACAACTTTTTCTGATACTACATTAGATGTTCTTTTCTCTTTAATATTGCAATATTTATTTCCGTGATTTCACAATGCCCTAGAGTGCTCCTACTATCTTTGTCTTCCTATTTTGCAAGCGGCCGACATAAGTTACAGCTGAAATTTACCATGTCTGTCGTAAAGAATTTCCGACAGGGGACTTGGCGATAGCGCGACGAGTCAATCATTGAATATGAAAGTGTAATATATGAAAAAAACAACTACAAAAAAACATCAACAACAACAACAGAATAAACACACATTTCAACCCATCCACCTACGCATACACATACAGACGTATGCACATACGCAGACACACATGTATATAAAGGGAGTGCGAGAAAGAGGGAGAAGCACATATATATGCATATATATTTTTTTACTTGTTCTAGCAAATTTATATTCGTACGTGTCTATATACATATATATACTCACACATAAACACACACATGTTCGCAAACACACACACTCATACTTATATATATAGACACGTGTATGCGAACACACATGTATGTGTGTTCGCATTTATATATGGGTATATATATATGCATATATGATGTTCCCTTACTTCTTATTATAGCTTTATTATAAAATCACTTTCCATTCCGATTCAATAATTGTCCTACCTTTCAATCTATTGGTGTGTACCTGATATATAAATCTTGTTATTTGCGAACAATATATCCAATTGATAGGGAGGATTCCACTTAAGCCTCACCATCTTTATACAGGAGATCTCCAATTTGCTTATATTTTCTTGACCGACATTTTATCGCTAGATACCACTCCAACGATGCCTGTATTATTGTATTCGATGTATTGGCAGAGTTGTTTGCCCTCGCGTGTTTGGCGTTACTGTTTGGACCCTGAATTATTTGACATAAGAAGTTTTGAGATTTTTCTCGCTATCTCCCTCCCTCCCTTTCTGTGTCTGTCTCCCACTACTTCTCTCACTGTCATTCGTTCTTTTGATAAGTGTGTGCATATGTTTATTTCGATATATTAAATTGTGTTATATTACCGTTGCATTAAATATGACACATTTTTGGCAATGTTACATTTTGAAAAATATATCAGATGTGCCCCACCAAAATCCACATTTGAAACAAGTGTACGCAGTATAAACAAGTTATATAAAATGTTTAGCCCTTTTCTGAGGTTTAGAATATATTCGCTAATTCCATACTGCCATATATTCTTGAAGTGTTTGATTTAGGTAACTTTCGTTGCATTTTGGAAACTTATTTGATGAAAATCATGCACTTTTCAATGGACGGTTTATCTATATCACCTTACAAAAATAGAATAAGGCATCATATTCTTGTAACGTTTTGACTAGTGAAAGATATCGATTGACATAAAATATAACAGTGATTGAGAAAAATAATTTTCATCCATTTAATCGATGATCCACAAAGATAAACTAAAGAAAATATCGATATTATCTTCATGGATTACTTTACAGATTCCTCGGAGGTGAAATGCGATATGCTTTTATGGCTGAGTCGTTAAGAAACTCACTTTGTGACCATGTGGGTTCCTGTTCAGTGTCACCTCGCACTGTCTCGGGTAAGTGTCCTCCTCTCTAGCCCCGGCTCATCAAATGCCTTGTCAGGGAATCAGGTAAACGGAAGCTGGGTGGAGACTCTTCCTATATATAAGCTGTTCGTTTGTCTCTCTTTCTGTGTGTACGTGTGTGTGTGTATGTGTGTGTATATGTGTGTATGTGTGTGTGTGTGTGTGTGTGTGTGTGTTTGTACGTTTGTGTTTGTCCTCTTCTAAAATGATTGACAACCAGTGTTTTGTTTTTGTACGTCCCCGTCATTCAACGCATTTGCAAAGAGCCCTGTGTTATAAGGACCGTGCTGCAAAACAGATACTGCGATCGATGTTTTCGACTAAACATTACAAGATGATGGCCCAATATTTCTACAGTCCAATGATTAAATTAAATAAAAGATAAGGAATGAAGTTAAAGTAACTGAAAATGAGCACATAATGACCTTGATGGTCACGAAAATCTGAAAACTTAGGGTACATAATTGTAAATACTACAAAAGGATTTATTTATCTTTTAGCAATCCAGGTGGTAGTGGTACCCTAGAAAAACAGGAGACTATTTTGCTTGTGTAGCACTTCTGAATACATGTTCTATTATTCTCTTAGCGACTGTCAACTTGATAGCGCGTATTGCGTTTCAGATGGCTGCTAAAACGATATATAGAATGAAATAGTGAGATGGGAAAATTGTAAGCTATTAGATTAAATAATACTGCATACTGCAGTGCATTATATCCGTAAACAATGCATGCTTGTAATTAGAAAATATGATTCAACGAATATTAGTTATTATGCAAGAAACAGAGCTACGCCCAGTTGTTTAAAAAAGTATTTGAGAACCGCAGGCAGCGATGATCTTATGAAGTATCCAAAAATTAATCCACGCATTAGTTATATGAATCATGTTATTTGTAAATAATTAAAAAACAAAACAAAAAAAAAAGCACAAAACACCAATGGCTGTCATTTTCACGATTTGTTTCAATGTGTTTGCTTTTCTATAAATCATTTTAACTCTGTGGCATCAGTGTGGATTTTATTCCTTTTCTTTTTCATATACTTCAATTAGATTCTATTTTTGCTGTGGGTAATATTGTCAAATTGACATCTTTAATGGAAATGGTATTTGAAAGTGAAGGACAATTATATTTGCTTTGTGGAATTCCAGAGCATTAAATTGATATCCTATACAGTGTTATAACAAAATACTGAAGGTTTGATAACAAACATACCAAACGAATGACCCCCACCTTTTTATTATACTTTTCATTTAATATTAAAATTAATTATAGGAAAATGCAATAAATTATTTAATTGAAAATTTCTCATCAAACTAGATGTTAGAATGATTTTTGTTTTCAATTTCTTTTTCAAGAAGTTGGAATGAAACAGGAAAACATGATTAAATTCGTGATGCAGCTGGTTTAGAGAATAATATACAAATTTAACTGTGATAATATATGAGTGACGATATTAATCATTACATATGTGTGTATATATGAATGCTGTGGATGAGTATTTGCAAGTTTTTTTTTTGTGAATTATTATATGTGTTCGTGAATATATACGCATGCTCTATGTACATATTCATAACTACGTACATATATATACTTACATTAATAATTTAGATGTTTCATATTTGTATCAACACACACATACGTTGTCATGGAGCATATGTACATGCATACAATACGTATATGTTTGTATATACATGCATACTTACATACATACACACACATTCACACACACACACACACACTATCATATATATGTATACATAATCATGCATTTATGTATGTTTTAGCGAGTGTGTGCATATATGCACTGTCCTTGACATGTTGCAATGCTTTTGCAATTAATAGATTCTAGTGAAATATCAGTCTTGATGAGAAGCATGGAAACTGCTTTGAATAGCATAGAAATTTGGGTTATCACAAGAGGTTCGGCGAAGAAGACAGTTAATTTAGTACTAATTAGTATAAAGACGGGTGAAGTTACATAATACGTAGACGGAACAATACATAGTTCTACTGAATTCAAAGAGAAACTTACAATAATTGCATCTGGATTAATCAGAGGAAGAAACTGTTGTTGACGGCTAACACTGCACTATTGTAGAGAATATAGAGGAAAGAGAAACAAATGGTGGGAGTTCGAGAGAAGGAAAGTGATACAAACATGAGGTAGAGATATAGTTATAAGGGAATGCTGGAAATAGGAAATGAAGGAATCAGTTGGGAAGTATGTGAGAGAGAAAATATGACTGAGAAAAAGCGTAATGGAGTTATTGTGAGAAAGAGCGGATGAGGGAATGAGGAAAGATGATAATGATGGAAGAGAGGGTAAGTTGGATTAAAGAGAAGAAAAGAAGAGTAAATTTCACCGTACATATTTACATATATACACACATACAGACATACATACACACACACACATAATACACACACATACACACACACACACATATATATATTATGTTAATGTGTGTTTTTATGCTTAGTAAGCCATAATGTATTCCTGATAGGTGCGCATGATTTATATGGTTATGTTAACCGTACTTTACCAATTAGGTTTATACCTGTAATTATTGGGGCTCTGGGATACGTTAAACACTACCTAAATGCCAATCATGAGAAATTATGCTTCTCGATACTAGAAAGGAGAAAACCGGATCGATGACTACAGACCCAATCCATTACTGGAACTGTAAATGTCTGTAAAACTTTCCAGGAGTTTATCATTTAAGTATATATGTACATAGCCAGAGATGCAAAGATATGCATGAGAATACGTACATAAACCGAACCATACAAATAAGCACATATATATATATATATATATACATACATGCATGCATATATGCATACGTACATACAGACAGACATGCAAAAATATCCCGCTGGTACTGATGAAATTCCAGTAAGGGAACCTTGGATTTTTGTTAGAAACCAGCATTTTCTCTTTTGGCAAGAAATCTTGAAATAAAACTGAAAAATTACCTACCTACATACATACATACATACATACATACATACATACATACATACATACATACATACATAGTCTCCCTCTGAAAGCACTTGCTTAGCAACAGCGGTAAAAAACAACAACCTTAAATTAGTTTTGAAAAGTGAAGGAAACAATATCCTACGTGTTGGAAGTGAGATCCTCGGGAAGTACTCTCTTCTTGATGACTTCCCTATACAACCCCAAGGGAGCTGAATTTGCATAATTTAAAGACGACCTTCAAGGGAAACGCTCAGCATTCCCCCAAAAGACCATGCATGGGTTTGTTTCCCATAGACATGAAGAAGACAGTAACTTTGGTATAAAGCAAAGCCTCCCTTCGACTCGTGGCCAGTGTATCACATCACACTTCGATGGCTAACATTTTGCGGTACATAAACAGGAGATTGCTACTAAATACCTAAACAAAAGAGAGAGCGAAGCCCTAGATGTTCCAAGATGCAACTGTAAATGTAGATTACGTCATATGTCTACGGAAGTCATGTGATTAACAGCTGCCCCCAAAATGGCATCAAGATTCTATCTCTCTATGTGACATGACATTATCGTAAAAACAATATACAATGCCATTCGGAAAAAAAGAGTGCCCTGGAATAAATACTGAGAATTTCCTGGTTTTGAATACCAGCACAAGGAATACTGGTGGAACGTTTCCATCAGAACATTAGTCAAGTGTAAACATAAAAGGCCCACACGAATGGTGAGGGTGGGTGATATATTTACGTCAGCTTCTGACATCTCTGCAGACCTTAGAATAACGCTTCTCTGATGAATACTACAAATATTCTTATATTTAAAGAAACGTTTGGTTGGGAGACCTTTGTCAATGTTCCATTCGATAAAACCAATTTTTAGATCAATTTCGATTATTTCGAACATCTTAATTTCCTTATCATACGTATAACTAGAGAATGAAACGAGCTCAAAAAGTTTAGAATCTTATGGCTTCTGAACTCTCACAAAATGTATCCACAATGAAATGATCTTTGTCTGACAGGCTTTCCATTGACACACGCCTCGATGGAGTAGACAACTTGAATTAAGGACTTTCCTCCTAACAATGTAGTGTACCTAACTTACACGAAACCAGTGGTAACTTATGTATGAATAATTTGGCTATACCCATTAATTATGAAATATGTCACTGTCTAAAAAAAAAAGAGTTCTTTTAAGGCTTTTTGACTTATATAATAATAAAAAAATGATTAAGTGACGCATATATGTATATTGATGATTGTTAATATTTATAAGGAGTCGACCGATACATACATACATACATGCATACATACATATATATATATATACATACATACATATACATATACATACATACATACATACATACATACATATACATACATACATACATACATACATACATATATATATACATACA
>NC_068986.1:111125292-111125910 GCF_001194135.2 Octopus bimaculoides
ATATATCAATCCATAAAGATTGATATATATATATCAATATATATAAGATATGAGCATAAAAATACATATAGGGAGGCGTGATCGAGTGTGTGTGAGAGAGAGAGAGAGAGAGAGAGAGTGTGTGTGAGAAGAAACCGAAATATCTGAATCTTGTATGAGGCAGCAAGCTAACTGACATCTTGCATAAAACGTCCATTAACCTTGGGCGTAATCATATTATATTCCTAATATATAATCATATTTAAAGAAAGGAATCATTGTTCTTCTACTTATATTGATCTCTGATCGTAATTATAACTGTGAGAGCAACACTTGACTACACCTCATTACCAATCTTAGCACTCTATTGCTTGTTCTTCGATATCTGTGCCAATCGCTTTGTCTTTTTTCCCTTTTTGTTCTATTGACAGTGTGGTGAATCTAGTTGTGTTAGCCTCAGATGTATCGTTGTCAATATTATTCTGCGGTAACTTATATGTGTGTATATGTGACACTGTACACGAGTTTACGAGTAGGTGTGAGCGTTGGTGTGTATACAAATTTACATGTATATATATACATATGTATGTGCGTAAATAGACATATTGATATGGATATATATATATATATATATATATA
>NC_068986.1:111126391-111127465 GCF_001194135.2 Octopus bimaculoides
ATATATATATATATATATATATATATATATATATATATATATACACTGATGGAGAGATAGAATAGGGAATGGCAAACTGATGTGAATACATAGATATTTCTTAATAAGCGTTGGGCTGCGAATAAGCATGATTTAGTGAATCATTTGTGCATATATATTTAAAAGATTAAAACTCTCTTGAAAATTAAAAACATCTGAATATATGTACTACACATTTTCACAATTTTCTGAGTATTGATTCGATATTAATTCATGCTCAGATTTCTGTTACCTTTTTCTAGAAATACATATCTCATATTAATCATGATCTCCATATACATTATTCATGCCAATATTCTACCTACATTCTTTATAAGGGCAACATTTTAAAAAAAGTAAGTTTATAAGCCATCCCTCATCCTTTCAGAAACCGTAGCAAAATATATGTCTCATGTTGATTGTACATTCTTTTATTTTAAGAAACGTTGTTTAAGAAATGAATGTCTAAATCGAATAAACTGAAGGAATATTTAGCATGGTCACATTTGAACCGCATTTTAATATAACTAATGTCATTGTGCTGTCTTTAAACAATAAGGAAAAAAGCTACAACTATGAATTTCTCTCCTAAGAAATTATTACTATTGCGTAAATATTGTGTCTGATATTTTCCCCGTATGAAACATTTACTTTGGTAAAGAAACATAAGCGACATGTTTTCCAGAATTGGTCTTCTTTACCAAATGACATATTCTTACATTATGTATTGAAACAGTGAAGCATATGCATAATACTCCTTCAGACCAGTATTTGTTTCGTAGTTTACAGAATCATTTGGGGGACATAACTTTCGCAAACCAGGACGAGGTCGAAAATGACATTTCAGAATTCTTCGTTTTGAAATCAAAAGACTTTTAACTTGATGGGATTTAAAAAAAACTTGTAAATAGATGGAAGGAAGTCATAGATAGTCAGGGAAAGTACTTTGATGATTAAATTTCAATTAAATATAAAATTTGATCACTTGTTTTCTTTATTCAAAATTCGGACAGAACTTACGGGATGATCTGATATATATATATGTATATATATATA
>NC_068986.1:111127645-111132798 GCF_001194135.2 Octopus bimaculoides
TATGTGCACGTACACTAACGCACACGCATGCGCACATACAAGCAAACAAACAAACAGACAAACAAAAGGAACGTAGTTTCGATAACGGACAGAGTCAACGACTATTCAAAATTTTGCAAGACGCAACGAAAATTTAATAAATGTAAATAACTATTTGAGTGGAAATCGGACTGGCGAGGGTGTCATCAAAAAGCACTAAAAGCATGCCTCTCTCCAGACACAATAAAATAGGCTTCAACACACGAATTCCCATAAAGAATCCTGCAAACCAAATGAAATATATATATATATATATATATATATATATATATATATATACAGACATATATATATTCCTATATATTTATGTATATATGCATTTATTCATACACACATATGTAAATGCATTCACCACAAAGGCACACGTCTATTATTATACAAACAAATGCAACTTTGGTCTGCTCGTCTTTACTATTCATCATTGGGAAGCTGATTAAGCCGTAACAGAAACACCCTTCGGATAATATCCTACCAGTCAATGTGATATCTTGGTTAACAAACAGGATCCTTGACTTACAAAATCAGGTCGACATCCTGAATTTTCATGTTCTCTTTCAAATGGAAAAAGAAATAGAGGGTTATTATAAACCGATTGTCCTACAATATGATGCTATATTTATGTCTGCAGTCCTTCGATTACCTATGCACACATCATGTCCAAATTGAGAATAGACAAACAGCTACAAAACCTTTGCGTAGTTGTGATACATTCATAGCTGATAGCGACAATATCCTGGCGAGATTATTGTACAAGCGAATAAAGGTGAAGTAAGTTGTTGCTGCCATAGTCTCAGACAACTCCCGATTGTTCCCCTATTTTATTAAAAATACTTAAAGCTGCGCCCATTTAAGAGTTTTTCATATTACATTATCTAGTATATCCGTCCATTTTTCCAAAGAATGCCATATGAAATTTACATTTCAACAAACTATATCTGGCCTAAATATTCTTCCAGTTTCAAGTTCAAACTGATCTGGTCCAGCCTCCCACATCTGACATTTCATATATTTCTAAAATAAGAACTCACATCATTGAAATCTCGAAGTCACGAGTCAATGTAAATAAATAATGTAAATAAATAATGTAAATAAATAAGCACTACGTTTGGCTGAGTACAGCGAGTGTAAATGAGTTAAATTTGGCACAAAGTCGGCTACTGTTTAAAGCAGTTCAAGTAATGATGTATTAGCACATTTATCAGTATGTGTATATTATTTGGGGCTATTGCTGTGGTTGGAGAGCCCTTGGATAACTCTAGACCAGCAGATCTATGAACGAACCATTCTAGAAATTTAGTATTTGTTCTTAATTTCTTCGTACGTTTATTATTTTATAGAACACATGTTAAAACAAATGAAGACATGCGGTGCAACATAATTGTAGCTGCTAATTATCGCCTGTCAAATGTCCACATAGAGTCTGTTGAGTCGACTAATATAAAGCGTGTTATAACTATACAAATACGAAACTTGAAAGATCTAAAGAGGAAAAAAACAATATTGAAACACAAACAGATCAGTCATCACATTTAATAGAATAAAGAATGTTTGACTCTTTAACACATTTTACTTAGTAGCTGTGTCACCCTATAGCTATTGACCCAGATCAATAAAGAAATACTATCGATTTGTTGACAATTGTAAAGTGATTATAACTAAAATACTGTTTATTGATAGCCATTCACCTACTTTTTTGCGATATTGATATATCAATATATGTCCACCCACATAGTTAAGCATAAACACACACACACACATATACACACACATATACACATACAAACGCAAGCGCAAACTAACACACACGTATACACATGCGAGCTCTTATATACAAATGTGAATATACATATAGAATTAAATGCGGAAACATATATTGAACAACGCATCTACTTTCACACAACGCGTTCACACACAGATGCCGGAACACACATGCATCAATGTGTGTGTGTGTGTGTGTGTGTGTGTGCGTGTGTGTGTAGGTAAATGCATATATAATATTATGTAATATATTCATATATATATATAAATCTATATGAATTCATATGCGTGTACGTAGTTATAGGTATATATATGTGAACGTATGTGAATGCATATATATATATATATATATATATGTGTGTGTGTGTGTGTGTGTTTATCTATGTATATGTATACATATATATATATGAAATATATATAAATATACATATATGTTTATGGGTGTATGTGTGTATGCGTTTGCATGTGTGTTGGTTTAGTGTGTTTATAAATCATATAATACATCACACGTTGTCGTTGTCAATACGATTCCACTCACTTCTCATCGATTGCCCGCGCCCAACTCCTTTCATCTCTCACAAAATGCTTTGATTGAAACCGAGCGATGTTTTCAGTGGTGAACTTTCGATATTAACCTTTACTGAAAGTTGCCAAAGAAATCAGAGAAACAGAGCAAAAATAAATCATTGAACAGTAGCAACATGGCCTACTTTGATCTCAGAAACGAGGCTTGGTAATGTCGTTCCTGAGTTCGAAGTGTGATTTGGTTGGTGTCGTGCTCCGACGCAGCGATTGGCTGCGTACGAGCGTTGGGTGTGTGTGTGTATGTGTGCATGTGACTGTATAACAATTTTCGTCTTGTTTGATTTTATTAATAAACTTGCCCACTCATAGCTGGTGCAATCATAGATTCAAAACGTTTTTTCTGATTTTTGTCCATGCTGTTGTAATATTTTATGTTATTTGTTTTCTTGTATTGTTTTTTTTTGTGTGTGTATGTACAATTCTTCTCAAAATTGCATATCTCCCAAGGTATCATACATAAAAAAAAAATAAGGAAATAAAGCCTGATCAAATTCATTTTAAATTGTTCTAAGTAGCTATTCGCTGTTTACGCTAAGGACAGTGAACATATTAGTGAGTTACCACGGGATCTCTAGAACTGCAAAAAATAGCACCATATTGCCTCCTATCATTGAACCCAATTCGCTTCTATAAGGGACGACCCATTGTGTTAATATTTTTCTAGAAACATTCGCACTGAATACAAGAAAATATAACTTTGTCTTGAACACCTTTAATATTATGTCTGTCCAATCAGCCACAAGTCTTAAGAAAACGCATGGCAAAAGTAGATAAATCTAACACAACATTGATAATGTGAAGTTATGATTGATTATTGTGAAAATTAAAACTGGCAGAATGGGTAGAGAAGTTTGCTCTTTTTGGCCAACGTTATACAGTTCCTTTAATATATCTCTTGCGTTTAATTCTGGCCAAGGACTCAATAAAATATGGCCTGCATCGTGGTTTAATTTGATAAAGAAATATCCGTAGTCATGCAATTTATGATAATATTTCGGAGATGCGCGTAAGAGAAGGAAATCGTCCCGTATGACGGTACCCAGCCATTAGAGTTATGTGGGTTTGTGTCTAACATCTACTGTTGCGGCTCGGAAAATAAAGCAGCTCACTAAGTCTCTGATAAAATTCGACATACCAACTTCTTTTGGTTGGGAAAGAAAGCAAATCTTTCTTAGCTTTGCGGTTGTGCAGAAGGCGAAAGTGTGATATACCTGCTGGAACAATTTATAGATAGGCACTTTCTTATTTGGGTAGGTTCTCCACCCCTTCATTGCTTACCATAACGTGAAGGTAGTGGCAGAAGTATAGTTTTCTAGTAACACAATTTTTGAGTCTGAATAGACCTACTCATAGTATGCTATTTCAAATGATTTTTTTCCATGATGTCTAAAAATCATTCTGGGGACATTCAGATCCTTAAAACTCGTGGGGTGTGTGGAAATATATTTAAGACACTCCACGAGGTTCTCTATGATTAACGCATAAAAGGAATAAAATCCCGGTAAACTTGATCAGGATCTTCCATATGTCTAACAGACACTGACTTTATTTCCCACCGACATGCACATGAAGAAGGCCAGATCCAGCTCGCAATAGATGACATGTTCTTTAGGTCTGTATAGGAGACTGACATGTTGTCTGCATTTTAAACTTGTTGTCTAGACAGACCAAAGATCGGGGATCACCATAATGGAATCATATAGAAGCCATTCACAGAGACTCGGTTACTGGAAGTTGAAATCGTCTTTCAATCGGGAAATCACAACGGAAATCGAATCACTGTAAATCCTTGGAAAATAATCAGTAGTCAATGAGACAATCATAAGCAATATTTTGTAGGAGTCCTGAAAACTGCAATCAAATATGATTCATTGAAAATTAAAACAGAGATAAATTATTCGGAGCAAGAGACAGGTCGGAGACATTTACGGAGTGCTGCGGCTTTCGTTAGAAAGCAATGCACTCTGAAAGGACAATAACAGCAACAGAGATACTGAATTTAGTAAGTGGTTCATAGTTTAATCGCAAATTATCTTGATGTATATGAGTAAAGTGAAGGCAAGTGACTTAGTGGGTTAGGTATTCGACTTACGGTCGTAAAGTCGTGAGTTCAATTCCCAACGACGGGTTGTTTCTTTGAACAAGACACTATATTTCACGCTTCTCCTATCTAGTCAGCTGGAAAAGATGAGTTGTACCTGTATTTCAAAGGGCCAGCGTTGTCACTTTCTGTGTCACACTGAATCTCCCTGAGAAGTACGTTAAAGCTATACGTGTCTTTGGAGTACTTAGCCACATACTCAGTAATTTGACGAACAGGTTGTTCCGTTGTTCGAATTAACTGGAACCCTCGTCGTCGTAACCGACGGAAGACCAGTTTTATATTAGTAAAAACTTTTACCTGTTTTTGTTAATTATAAATTGGCAGTTCCCCTTTATCCCTTTATCCATCTGTGGACATATAATATTGGCACACACATAAAGCTCCTCTCTTCTTTTCGAATGTCTTGGTGTTAGCACAATACCAAATGGATATAAGTGGCGATTTTTTACTTCAAAAATTAAAATAGGCGCAGGAGTGGGTGTGTGGTAAGTATAAGTAGCTTGCTTACCAATCACATAGTTCCGGGTTCAGTCTCACTGCGTGGCATCTTGGGCGAGTGTCTTCTACTATAGCCTCGAGTCGACCGAAGCCTTGTGAGTGGATTTGGTAGATGGAAACTCAAAGAAGCCCGTCGTATATGTGTATACATATGTGCGTGTGTGTGTGT
>NC_068986.1:111133253-111134608 GCF_001194135.2 Octopus bimaculoides
ACACACACACACACACACACACACACACACACACACACACACACACACACACACACACACACATATGTATGTGTGTTTGTGTGTCTGTGTTTGTCCGCCAACATCGCTTGACAACCGATACTGGTGTGTTTACGTCCCCTAACTTAGCGTTACGGCAAAAGAGACCGATAGAATAAGTACTAGGCTTCCGAAGAATAAGTCCTGAGGTTGATCTGTTCGACCAAAGGCGGTGCTCCAGCATGGCCACAGTCAAATGACTGAGACAAGTAAAATGAGAATATCTCTTCACGTGCTTAAGAGATGAAGAAATGAAAATTATTCACATCTAAACTTCGTGTGTACGACTTGGGCAGGTTTTAATTAACTTCATTTTTGCATAGTAGTATTAAGGCTATTGTCTAATTGACTTATATATTGTGTAACTATTGGTTCTGCTTTCTTTATGGTGGTGGTGGTGGTGCTTTCAAACTTTAGGGCATGGCTAGCAATTTTAAAAGATTGAGAAAATCGATTACATCAATTTCACTGTTCAGCTGGTGCTTATGTCATAGACTCTGACGGAACGAAAGATGAGTCGATCCTACACCAGCAGAATCTAAACTCTGAGCACTTGCCCTACTCTTTAACAAATCCGCCAGCTTTCCGCCTTTACTTCAGTTGTAATGCAATACATAACCACAGGTGGATGTTTACGTAAAAGACAATATACTAAATTTACCTAACAGCGAAAGACGCAAATTAAAAAAAAAATCTCTTAGATAATAAGCGAGGTGATAATAACTACCACGGAAAAATGTAATGATCAGCACTTCAATTCATGATCTCGTTATTACGAGATTTGCTTATTCTGTGAGATACAAGAATTTTGTTGGCATACAACCACCATGTTTTTCACATCTTCAGTTCTGAAGTATTTTCTTTATATTTTTAATTAAGACTTTATTAAATTTACGAATTACTTTCAACAGTATATACTGATATTGAAAGAAGCCAGTTTAAGATATTTTTTATAAACATTTTTTATATATATATATATATATATATTGGATTTATATATTTACATTTTTTTTATTTACATGATTAACGACTTCAGACAATGACTTTAATTCGTCGCACATTTTTTCTGATAAATTTGTGTGTATGTATGTGTGTGTGTATGCATGTATGTATGTATGTACATACGTGTGTGTGTGTGTTTGTATGTATGTGTAGGTAGGAAAGAAAAATATTTGTATGCAGGAAAGTTTCTACAAAAGTACAGATATGCGTGTATACTCACATGCAAAAATACACTCACGCATGCAGAACACACATACACAAACACACACACATATACATATGTAATACAGGTATAT
>NC_068986.1:111134707-111136315 GCF_001194135.2 Octopus bimaculoides
TATATATATACATATGTATATATGTATATATATATATATATATATATATATATACATATATAAATATATGTGTGTGTTTGTGTGTGTGTGTGTGTGTGTGTGTGTGTGTGTGTTTATAATTTTAGCTGTAAACCTGTGAGCATATATAGGTATGCGTTTTCGTGTGATTATGTGCGTGTGTGTGACTCTTTTTGTATGTTTGCATGTGTCTCTGTGCATTAGAACATATACGTACACGCACGCATACACTATCCACATACGCACAGTCACACGTGTACATACATCTCATTTCATCGACAAATTAAGCAGACAAAATAATTAATTTGATAACGAAGTGAATTTTGTTAAAAATCATGTTTTCATATATAATAAACTGAATTCCAGACGTCTAGGTATATATGTTCATGCGTGTAAGTATGTGTATATACACCTATATATATACATACATATATAGGTGCGTATGTATATTCCTATAAGTAGCTGTTGATATATATGTATATATTAACGCACACAGGCATGCATACACACACAAGTATATACATACCGATGTATATATTGTTGGTAAAGCAATATGTATATAGATCTGTTTAATTTGTGAATTTAAATTAAATTTTAATGAAAATGTAAATATTTTCAAATTCGTCTTTTAACTTGATAAATCGATACAAGTTGACCCACAAATTATGAACGGCCGTGTGTCCTTATAGTTTCCGTGACCTATTATGAATTTCTCTCAAATTACATATCTGCATAAGAAAACGACGGAGAAAGATGTACTTTGGATAATGTTTTCCTGTATGAAATTGCTTTGGGAATATTATACATATATAAAAATTTGCTTTTACGAGTATCGGCTGGAAAATTCATAGGCTAATCATGATATTCTCATATTATGTGACGAAATCGGATTTCTTTTTCAACATAGATCCCCTTGCTTTCGATAAACTTCTTCCATCGGTTTTTCATTCCTTAAAGAAGCTTTCATCCTGTTTGTCAAAAATATCTTCAACCGCACGTATGACGCCATAATCACTGTGATTCTAGTCCTCAGGCAATACTTGTCCATATTGGTCAACGGACGACAGATGCATACAAGTGAAGGGAGTAGGAGGGTGATCAATCAGTTAAATGCCAAGTCACGCACAGGAGCCACTGCAACCAAGGACTTGTTACTGGAGCATTTTTCGGACCAAAAATGTCCATTTTCAACAGTTTTCCCGAGTTTTTGGACTTGATAGTTTTTCGTAACTAACTCAGCATGTTAGCAAAATAATCTCTCAATCATGGTGTAGCCTTTTTGGAAAGTGTCATGAAATACAATGCCATTTGCATTCCAAAATAATGTGGCCATCACATTCCCTACAGATGGAACGACCTTGACCTTCTTTGGAGCAGGTGAGGACTTGTTCCACTACAAGGATTGCATTTTTGTCTCTGACTGAAAATGATGAACCCTACACTCTTTTTGATAAAGAAACATTCAAGCAAACCAGTTTGATCTGCTTAAAACATGTCAGAATTTTCCTTGACGTGATTATTCTAGTACGCTCCTGATCAGGTATCAGAAGACCAATCATATATATATATATATATATATATATATATATA
>NC_068986.1:111136331-111141751 GCF_001194135.2 Octopus bimaculoides
TATATATACACATGTATATATAGATATATACATACATGTATATATAGATATATGCACACACAAAAACACACACACACACACACACACACACACACACACACACAAACACACACACAAGCTATTTATACACTTCACTAAAGTGACAGGGACTACATAGTGGTAAGGGCATTGCCAGAAATGAGAGTCAAAACACTACATTTGCCACATATGCACTATCATTAAGATAGTGACGTCTATAAATTTGCCTTTTGGTTCTTAAATTGCTAGTAAGCCACGCATATCGTATATGTAATTATATATATGTGTCTGTGTGTATGTGAGAGAGAGAGAGAGAGAGAGAGAGAGATAGAAAGAGTGTGTGTGTGTGTGTGTTTGTGTGTGTAGAAGTGTATGTATAAATATACACGTACTTGTATACATATCTACTCTATTGTAATTCGCGAACATAATAGTGATTACGTAGCATCTCTGAGTCATACGTAGGACGTTGAAAATAATTTCTTCTCCCTTTCCCTCTTGATCCCCTTCTCCCTCCCTCACATACAAACACACATACACAGACATACATTCTGAACCGCACCAATATATTTATGCAAATTGTCTTCATACAATTTTGAGTTCAAATCGCACCGAAATTGAAACTAACTTTCATAATTGTTTGATCTTTAAAATAATAATAAATAAAAAGCCCTTCCTTACAATTGATGTTGGCTTCTCTTTTATGTCCGACTTTCAAATCTGATAGAAATGAATTGTGCGTCATAGTGAATACATGCACTCCATCACTGCTCGGTCGGCTTATCTATACTTAATTTTTTTTTTTGATCTATTGTATTATTATAACTTCATTATCGAATGTGTTTTCCTAATATTAAGTATGTAAAGCAGTTGAGAGACAACGGTCCGTTATACTCTGCAATCATTACTCACCGAAAATGAAAGCTTCACTGTCTTCACGCGAACTTCGACAAATAACAACGAAATCACCATCTTATCACACACTACTTCCTTACAAAGAGAAAAAAAAAGGCATGAGATAATATATTCCTTGCTCTGTTACTAGGAAAATATGCCTTGGCCACAGCAGGCATGTACGTGACTAAAGGTTTGCGACATTCAGAATAATTACGTTCACGAAAGCAACAAAAGCGTTAACAAAAACAGATGATGATGATGATGACAAAGACGACAACGATTATGATGATGATATACACCATCATCAACATCATCATCTGGAACTATACAAGAACTACGTCATAATTATTCTCGTCGTTGTCGTCTGCCACGTCTTTGTCATCCTAATCATCATCTTCATCAACAACATCAACAACAACAATAACAGCAACATGCATCAACAGACTAATAGATTTAATTACTGTTTCGTTAACAACATACAAATTTGAGTTCAATATGTCACCGACCGAAGTTGTGCAAATTGATGTCTGCCTTCTACTTACCTCCCTTGACAAAGATACAAAACTGATGGATTCACAAACTTCTGTAACCACACATCAATTTATAATATTCACTCACATGGTACACAAAATTGGTTGGTTAACAATGCAGTCAATTGTATTTAATAGGACATTAGCATTATAACAATGCTCTTCTTTTGCTAATTTTAAGGCACAAACCTTCTATTACTGATGAGATTTTCATAAACGTCATTTTTCAATCAGTGAAATTGAATATGTCATGTGGGAGATGATGGTGGAGAATGCTGAGCGAAACTTCTGAGAGTTATTACAAGGCTTTGGAACATCTTAGCACATCCGTTTTGTCAACGCGTATTTGGTGTCACTGATTCAACACCGACTTATTTGACACCGGGCATTTTAACGCTTCTTTCGTTTTCCGCCCTCCCCCCTCTCTCTCTCTCTCTCTTTCGCTGTATCTCCGTTTACTTCGCTCTTTGTTTCTTTCTTTCATTCATTCGTTCATTCTTTCTTTCGTTCTTCTTTCTTTCTTCCCTTTCCCCTCTCTCTGCTTAACTGAGCGACCATCTAGTTATGTTTCCATGTATATGTAATGCACCCCCTCAACCCCTCTACCCCTCTATTTGTCCCCACCCCTCTGAATGTATATATTTCAGTGCGCGCACGGGTGTTTACATCGGTCGCCGAAAAGTACTGATGTCCAAAGAAGTTGAATGTCTGTCAATGGAGCCAAGACGCCAGTGTCCCAACACCGAGCCCAGTCACCTTATTCCGAAAATGCAAGGATCCTATTAATCCACCGAAGAACAGTGATCGCAAATAACCTTGAAAGACATAATGACATAACATCACCACATAAAACGTGACGTCATATGCGAGATGTCCTCATTGTGTCTTATACAATCAGTTAGAAAAAAAAAAACAAGCTACAAGACATTTCATTAAATATGTAACGTGTTATATCTGTTAACTCAAGCGATTACATCTCTGTCGATAATTTCGATAAGAAAGGTGCATTTAAAAATAGTTTTAGGGATAAAAAAATTAGTTTGGTATGTTACTGGTTCACATACATAATATATAAAATAAATTTAGATCATATGAAATTACATTCTTATGGAAAAATAAAAAAATCTCTGACATTAATTAATAGAAGTAAGACTAACCAGCGTTGAATGAAATAGCGTTGTGTACTATCATATTTAACATGGTCGTGTACACATGGAAATGGAAAGTCAATACGCTGGGGATGTTGTATTGAAAGAAGAGATCTCCCATTAATTAATGTTCTTGAAAAAGGCGTCATTGGGCTGTGAACGGCGTCATTGGACCGTAGGACGCTTTCTCTTCTGCGTCGTCATGCTTCATCATGACAGACACCGAGCCATCGTCTATGACCAACAAAAACTCATTGTTCTTACATTAGAACAGCAAATGGTGCATTTGCTGATGCGCTCAAAGCTTTGTTAAACAAGCGAAGGGAGATAAATTTAACGTAGTAATTACCCATGAGCATGGCTAGGATAATTAATGCTGCCACCTTTTTCAGATTGTTGGATGTCCCCAAGCTAGCTTTTTCAGATTAAACTCTGATGCTGTTACATCGACAGCATATCTATACATGACTAGCATATCTCTTTCTCCAGCTCTTATTGTAGATACATGTAGCACGCTTTAATATATATACGTAGTAAATCATTTTGAGAATTTGACTGGTATTTTATCGATTTCAGAAGCTTCAAATGTAAAGTTGGCCTCGGCGGGATTTAACCTTCAAGTAATTTTCTTTAATTATATACTGCAGGGAAGTTACATGATGCTCCATCGATTTTCTCGACAAGCCACACGAGTATATCTATGTATAATATCGCCAGTGGACACTATTTGCTAACATAAAACAACAGCAAGGAATATATATCAAATAGATTTATACATATTCCCTGATAAATTATGCATGCTAGGAAATCGGCTTCCATGGATGGCAAAGAAGAATTACTAAGAAAATTATGATGAGATGTTGGCGGCAAATTTTCGTAGAAAGAATAAATAGAATTCGGCGATAATTAATAGATATCTTTTCTCGTTTGTCGCTGATTTCTTCACCACTGATCTCGGATAACAGAGTGGGCTAACTGTAAAACGTTTTACATTTATGACGAATTGATCTGTGATAGCAAAATTTAGAGATCTGGTAACGATTCGCCCTGCTCTGCAAAAGTGCTTTCCAGCAAGAATGTACAATGCTCAGAACACTTCTTTGGTTCACGGAATGATATCCAATTCTCCCATATGTTTTATTATTCATGTATCACTAATTCACTTATACAATGTTTTTAAACCTAAAAGCCTGATAAACGAGGATAGATATACTATGAGGGTTTGATATTAAACCGTGTACTAAATTTTAACTTGTACAAAGATGACTTATCAGCTACGGAAGAAACGAACTCTAGATTTTGAAGTTAAGAAATATATATTTCCAAAGGATTATGCATCAGAATATATCTTTGTGTATAAAACATACATGTATAAATATAATAACTGTATGTGGCAGAGCTGAAAGAAAATATATGTCTTTCGTTTCTGTAACATTCTGTATATGATATATGGTGATAGGTCGCATTGCTTCACAAGCTTTAGTCGCAATAATATCTCCATATTCCGATACCGGCAGAAAAATATACAAAAATGTTTTCTGCGTTACGAAGCATAAATGTTGTTTAAAGAAAGCCCGGCAAGTTATTTGCCGTTGTTCATACAATGAATGACAGAAGTCAGTCCAACATGATACGGATAATTCAGGTAAATCGACAAATATCTTGTGTCTTTGGTTATTCTTCATTTATATTAAATATTAGCTAACGTCAATTAATTTTCAATAAAATGCATCCTCAATATGAGTTGTAACATAACTCGAATTCTCTTTGTTTTCTCGTCATTACTTTATTGTTTATAGAAAGTAATTCACAACAAGAAATGCACAGAGAGACGTTTGTGTTATTACTATCATCAATAAGACAATGCTGACAATCATATTGCACTCTCATAGAACAACGGGAAAAGTATGGACTTCCGGCTAATGTGATGTGTATTCACCAATGATGATGGTGATCATAATAATAATAATAATAATAATGATGATGATGATGATGATGATAATAATAATACTTGCAATAAGAATGTTGCATGTCTGTTCACGAGCATTGTAGTTGAAACTTTCGTAACAACAGCTATCGAACGTATTAAAAACAAAAATAAAACATCACTCATTTATTGCTGGTTTGATAAAGAGTTCCTTTCGTGCAAATCAAATTAGTAGTCGTAGTTTGCTGGCCATATTCAGGACAATAGCTAACGTGTGTCTGTTTGACATTCTTATTGGTAATTAATAACAAATTGGCATTCGATTGTTGATGCTTTGGCAGATAATGAATAAATTAGCACGTTAACTTCCTAGAAAGGGCAGTGTGTCCTTTCAGATATCAAGGGTTAATCTGTATGACTATCAATCTCTATGAGTTAAATGGAAAGCCTCCATTGTAAATATATAATACAGCACGTTGATAACAACAGCAATGACAGATATATCTGCGAGTGGATATGCAGGTCGAGCGATACATGTCAATTGTATACTGCTCTGTTTCTTATCTCGTCACAACGTTTTCGACAGGTTCATGAAGGTGTCGTAAGTCACGTAGATTTCTTCCCCAACATATAAGAATTATAACAGACACCTGCCCTACATTGACAGAATGCTATAAACAGTCACAGGTGAGTGATGCTAGTGAAGAAAATAAATACATGGTATTACGTTTCAAGCGTATATGCATATATTTAATTACATGTATATGTACAGATGTACATCTATCTATCTATCTATCTATCTATCTATCTATCTCTTTTTATATATATATATGAGTGTGTGTATGTATATATATATACATACATATATATTTATATATATATATATATATATATATATAT
>NC_068986.1:111142145-111147151 GCF_001194135.2 Octopus bimaculoides
TATATATACGTGCGTGTGTGTAACTGTGCGTTTGTGTAGAATGAGAGATTAAATTTCATGCTTATATTTACTCGTAGAACTTCAGTGAAAGCTATTGCATTTAAATGTTTAACTGTACAAATATTTATATAGCACTTGGGTGACACTATTGTTGCAAATTTCACCACTTTGCAACGAACTCAATCTTATGTATCGAAAACCTACAGTATAGTATACATTACAAGATATAAATTGAATATTAAGTGAAATAGAATAGACATTTTGCAAAGTAGTTTACCGTAATGAAATTATAGACTTGATCAGCTCTTACACCACGACAATTTGTAAGAACCAGTTTCAATCGTCGATTTGCGTTCAATTTGTTTCTAGGATGCAATGAGACTTCCTTTCATCTTTTTTAAAGGCATTTTCCTTAAGACTCACTGCAATAAATCTTTCATGTTGTTGGTTTTGTTTGAGTCATTAGACGGCGGCCATCCTGGGATACTACACTGAAGAATTGTACTAAAACGAATCGACCACAGTAGTTCTTTTTAAAGCCTGCTACGTATTCTATTATTCTCTTTTGCCGGATCCCTAAGTTACAGGAACAGAAAAAAAAATATCAACAGCGGCTGTCAAGCTGTGGTTGGTAACAAACACAAGCGCAACGACACCAGCACAAATATCTATCTATCTATCTATCTATCTATCTATCTGTGTATCTATTTATCTATCTATCTATCACGTATAGCAAAGTAAAATTAGAAGGTACCACACGAATAAAAATATATAGGGAAGAGGATGTGAGATTGCAGAGGACTTTTAAAGATGTTTATTGAATTGACCGGTTTCACTTTCTATTTTAAATTTCAAAAGCAAAGTGCAAAGCTTTGTGTAGCTTTTGTGGTGTTAAAAATTAGTTAACATAGATGCATTAAAGTACAGAGACGAGTCGTTGACAACGATAAGAAAATGTTAAGAAATAGAAACTATAGCTCTCTCACCTTGGTACTTCTGGTACATCACTACATACATACAGGCAATTGTATGTCGGTGTTTATCTGACTGTCTGTCTGTGTGCATGTGTGTGTTTGTGTGTATGTATGTATGAGTCTGTGAGGTTGTACGACTGTGGATAGATCGATAGAGGCTTTGTGTATAAACAGTTTACATAAAAGAGTTCAAAACAGGCAGTAAAACAAGTTCATAACTGTTTATATGTTCATCAGAAAACATAATTGTTTCTAAGCATTTATACAGAAAGAATTCGTAGACAGTATTTGATAGGAGAAAGTGTGTATTGCTTAGTCAAAAGTTCATCAGATATTTTAATAGTTTATAAGGATTTTACAGGAATGACCAATGACCGACTTGTTTACTTCATCTCCAGTCTTGTTTATGTGTTCTGCAAGGATTGTGTGCTATTTTTAGAAATAGTGTGAGAGGTTGGTTTCGGAACAGTGACAACAAAACATACAGATAGACGATACAAAGAAAACAAGGATGGGACATTCGGAGTTTTCTTTCCTCAATCGAGTTCTAGATTATCTTTGCAATTTTGGTTGGTTTTACTCGAGATTGCGTCAAGCTGGACAGCCCCAACGAAAAACTAAGCTAAGAGGATTAGATTCCTTGGAAGAAAGCAGCGAATGTATACGAAAACAAGAACGAAAAAAAAAACGGTGAATGTTACACAAATACAAATAACATGACATAACAAAAGGTGTCTTTCGATTAAGGACCAATTAAATTAAGCTGGCGTGTGTGGGAATAAAGTCTTACGGCAGGGATACAAGATTTCACAGGCACAAGGAGGAATATTGCACGGATGACAGCCGAACCAAGAAAGAAAGGTCAGGCTTGGCTGAACACCGGTCACATGGGGAAAGAAGTGACAGATGTAGAGGCAGAGAGACAGAAGAATTAATGAGGCGCGAGAAAAAATGACAGGGATACAATGAAGTGAAAAGAGGAGGGAAAGTGAGCAACAGCAGAAGGCAGGAAAATGTGATAGAGAAGGAACGATAGAACGAAGAGTGGAATGAACGAGTGAAAGGGCTGATAGAAAGAAAGAATATATTCCAGAACGCAAAACATCCAGACAGTTAGGTGATACAAAAAAGGGACAACAAAACATCCAGACAGACGATACAAAGAAAACAAGGACAGCTCAATCGGAGTTTTCTTTCCGGAGTCGAGTTCCAGATTATCTTTAAAATTTTGACTGGTTATCCTCGAGAATGCTCCAGTCTGGCCAGCTCCAAGCAAAAACTAAACTAGCCACTACACATTCTTTATTTTCTCTCCTTGTTTCTTTGTGTGTTTCTTTCAGTGGAAGAGCGTAGGCTCGACACGTTAAAGACTTTTTCACTTCCCGAGCCTTAAACTAATACATCTGGTTGTTGTCTACACCACCTGCCTTCGTCTTTAGTTTTTTTTATGTGAATTCTCCCTATAATATATATATATACATATGTATATATGTGTATATCGCTGTGAATGTAAACATTTATATGCATTCTTGCATGGGAATATATTTTATCATTTAAAGAAAATTAAATGTAAATAACGTTTTAAAATTCGTGTAACATTTTCTGCTTTCTATTTGAGATAATTTAATTTTTTTCTCCCATTCAATTCCACAATTCCACAAAAAAGGCAATATTCTTCGATCTCACTTCAAACGAACTTGCCGATTCTGATAGAGCTGAAAAAAGTGCATTATTTTAGAAAGTTGTTTACTGGAAATCAAACATAATATTTGCTGCAGGTTTCAATTCTTATTTGGAATTACTGTTATTCAAAAATCAACACCGCTTCAGTATTGATCTGTTTTGTTTAAGAATGTGCATAGGAGAGTAACATGTTGTCCTGCTGTTACCGTGTTAGTATCTGAATCATTTAAGTGGACAAAGGTTGGTGGGGGGAGGAATTGTAAACGAGAAATCCATTTTGATGTTCCTGGCTTATATGTGATCGTTTGAATGTAATCGTTCTCTACTGTCTTAAAAAGAAGACGCATTAACTAACGTCTTCCTGGGTAAATCTTGTCTAAATGACGAAACGAAATGATCACAGCTAGACTTTAACTGAATCAAGGTGCGTGTCTGGGCTGCTAAAGAGAATAATTAAACCTTCTTCAAATGATATTGATCCTTCTTACAACATAGAAGTTTATTTTGCACTAATTAATCATTGATACACATCAATATTTAGTGGAAAAATTCTGTTTCGTTAGGCGTCTCGTAATTGTGAACATCAGAAACAGATTTGTTCCTTTATATCTTATAAACGAAGTAGTCACATTCCCCAACACAATGAGATAAATTCACGATCAGAATTATTAATTTGACAGTCAGAGATGTGGAATGAGTTATGGTTTGATGTCTGAGACGTAGTCCTCTGTTGGAATAGGGTTTAAGATGGACGGGTAGAGAAGATCCTACATTTCAGATCTTAATACAGAGAAGATGGTATCATTCCATCATTAAACGTCTCTGCATTAAGATAAAAACAATGTACGATCTTCTCTACGTTTATGACCGAGACTCGTTTTATCCTATGTTAACTGCATCCATACCACCGTATATTTTGATGAACAAAATCTACCAACACTATTATGGATCGCCGAGCCACCAGAGACAGTCTTTGAATTTATAACACCTTTCATTCACCCTTTTTAGTATCTTTTTTAAAGTTACAACTCTTAAAATACATATCTATATAAATTAATTTAAAATTAATCTCATTTGAATGTCTCCACCATTTACTTTCGCTCGTTTTACATGTATACATGTATACATGTATACATATTTCTTTATTATATAATATATGTAATATATCTCATCTGTTTAACCGCATAATTGCCTGTATACCCGCTCAACTTGATCCCACTTTCAGCCTGTATTTACCTTCTGGAATGGTGCCCTGTAAAGACATCGGAGTCTATGTTAGAATTTTTTGAGCGCTACTAAATGTATTCTTTACAGAGTCTCAGGATCTCATCTGTGAAATATGTATATATATATATATATATATATATATGTGTGTGTGTGTGTGTATACTAGCTGACGTACACGGTAATTCCCGGAAAAGCGAGGCTAATCCCTTTGTTCCGTTCTCAATTATTTATGTTGGCTAAAATGTCATGTAATTAGTTTCTTTCTACCTACGTAACAATACTGGGCTTAGTAAATTAAGCTGGTATCTAAAGGAACATAAACTATTTGGTTTGGAATGTAATATTCTATCTAAATCATTTCCACATGATGAAGGTAAATCTTTTTGCTCGCTCTGTAACTATTAACTTTACTTCATCCGGTTCTCAGAGAATCCTCTTGTTAGCACGTTTAAAGAACGCGTTTATCTTTGCAGCCATTGGTAAAAAAAAAACATACCTTTAGTTCATATAAGTAATGTCTACCAGTCTGTAAATTTCGACATTTAACTGTCGTCTTACATCTCACTCCCACTAAATATATCTATTTCCATGACATTAATCTCTATTCACCTATCGCACTATATTTCCCCACTTTTAATTTATTGAAAGCTAATTTCTTTCTTCCTCCTCTTTCTATAAATTGCCTTTGACGTTTTATATATATTAACGGTTTAAAAAAAGTAACGTACGAGAGTCCCTTTCATCATATATGCAGTAATCACATTCGGTAAAAATGTCTTATTGATGAGTTTTTTTTTTCTTTTTTTTTTCCTGATGAGAAGATTGCATTGTTTTTCATTATTTTATTCCTTTTGGAATATTACCAATGTTTTCTTCGAAACATATGTCGGAAGTATAAATATTTGAATAACACCTGCGTTCAACTGTATTCATTTATTTATTTATTTATCTATGTTATAGAAAATCATTTCGCCAAAACTTAGAATTTCTATCTCTATAAGTAAGGCTGTTACACCCTTGGTACTCGTCGGAATTTTTGCTACCCAGGTAACTACTTATTTATTTTTCTGTGCTATTTGTAAACATTGAAAACACCCCCACACACATTTATATCTATCTATCT
>NC_068986.1:111147262-111149343 GCF_001194135.2 Octopus bimaculoides
ATATGTATATATATATATATATATATAAATAAATATCTTTAAAATAAGTGCATTTTCAAACCTTCTTTCATATATATATATATATATATATATATCATTGTTTCTCTCGTCGTGAACGAAAATTAGGATTCAGTAAAACAAAGCAGTAATCGTGCACAATACCACAGTGACCGGCAAGGAATCCATTTAGAAGAGCAGCGTTTTGCCAGCATACCTGCATACTTGCAATATTAGGCCCCGATTTTGGTCGGGTTTTCGACTTTTCTCAAATCTTTGAACTGGGGAGAAGCAGCACTGGCCCCTATCAGAACACACCAAGGAAAAGGAAGTCATTCATTCCATCTCATGCTGCACTCAGTGACATCATTTATCATGCAATACACATGTTCCTTATAAATAAAGGATTTAGGATATGCTTCCTCACGCGATCGATGTACAAAATGTTAATCATAACGTATTAATGAATCTGTAGTTAAAGTAGAAACATATATTAACGGGATCAAAGGTGAAATAATTTGATTGAATACAAAGTCCATAAGTACAAAGCAGAGGGGAAAGACAGCTTGAAGGAGATTTTGGTGTGCGTGTGTGCGCGAGCATCAATCTTTGTCCCACGAGCTGTTGTTACTAATTAGTCGAATGTATTTTCTTTTGAAGTAGATTTGGATGTCTATTTAAATAGCATTGGCACGTAAAAGATATGGGAAGTCCTCACCAGAAATTTGTAGAGATAATTATTTAAAAAGTAATTAGGAATAACTATGTGGTGAGGAAAAATCAACATTTGTAAACCAATGAAAACATTTGCTTTGATTATTTCAGAAAACATGTGAGAAATCCAAGGACATGTTCTGATATTATTGCGTCTCTTCCATCAATCCATTCCTTCAATTTATTAGCTGAACTAGTGATGAAAACAATCATTATGCTCATTCTGTCTATAAATCCGAATATCAATAAAACAGATACACATTTACAAACATTATTGTAACTGTTTAACTGTCCAATAATTCTCGGGTTCAAATAATATGCCGACTAAACTTGACTCTCATATCACGATACGGTATGTTGGTGTTCAAACAGAAACATAACCTTGTCGGTTTAATTAATCACTCTCTCTTTCCGTCATACGTGACTGCGGTCAAGTCAAAAGACGGTTATATAAACCACAAATCTGTTACCGGGTCGTCATTCATCTCTGGCATTGAGAAATATCAATAGTCAATACAATTAGCTGCCATCAGCTCAGTTCACTTAGCGGAAAGTAATTAGCGTAACTAGCGTAACGTCGTGTAGTCAACTTTATTCAGTATCACCGGAAATATATGAATTATGATGAAACGTGGTAAATTTGAAGTTACAGAGAATGATATTAAAATTCCTAAAATAAAGAAATTTTAAAATAGACCCAAAGAGAAACAAGGTTGTCAGCCGTTTCATCGATTTTGATACACCTTGATTTTTCTCAATAACGATAATATTAACTTTTACATGGGAAACAAACCAGGATTTGAATAGCAAAAACTGTCCGTTATCTCCTCGATTTCTGCACTTGAAGGGTTTGTATTTCATTAACCAGTGAAGGATGAGAGCCCAACTCGGTATCAGTGTGGTATGAACTCACAAAGGAAAACAAACGTGCTACTAAATATGGAAAGGAGTATTGTTCAAGATTCTAGAACATTCGCTAATCCAATTACCTCTGTATTACCGGAAGATGATTCCACTTCACAATGTTCCCCTTCACTAACTGATACTTTTCTTTATTTCAAATTGTCCTGCTTAAATTAGAATGACGAACCCAGCAAAGTTAAGAAGAACTACGTGGGTAGAAACAAACAAATCACATGACATATTGGCCAACATAAACTTATTTTCTTTTCTTAGCATCTTTCTGAAAAGTATTAATGATAAACAACATGGAAATTGAGTAAAATAATTAAAATATGATTATTTCCATGAAAGTGTTAAAGCAGACCTATTGTTTATATAATGTTTTCGCCGTTGCGTCATGCGGCATCTCATCATCTTAATGAATGATGACTGCATTGAGTGGTTTTAACTCCTTTCATACACATACA
>NC_068986.1:111149416-111150152 GCF_001194135.2 Octopus bimaculoides
TATATATATATATATATATATATATATATATATATATATATATATATATGTATATATTTGTGTGTGTGCTTATAAAGACACACACACACACACACATACACACACACACAGATACACAATTACAGGCAACCCACATAAGCACATGTATACATATTCAAAAAGAGTAGTTTGTGTGAGTTAAAATGTCGCCATTTACCACAGGCGCCTAGTGTATTCATAGTATTCATAATGTATCATTATATAAAAGAAAATTGTTTATTTATTTATTATTCTTTTAGCACACATATTTAGCATGTCTGCTGCTTGTCAAAACAGTTTGTTACCAATCTATATTAGAAGTACTTCCTGGTTATTAAAATAACACCACAGACTCCCAGCAGTGTAACGAAAACACGAAAGGCGAATGTCAAAAGACCGTTCTTGTACATGATTGTATATAGGTATGTAGATATACACACACACATATATATATATATATGTGTGTGGGGGTAGTAAATTAATACAAGCATATATATATAGTGTTGGTGTGCATGTGTATATATATTCATACATGACTGCAAGCCTACAGACCTATCTTATATAGATACTTGCGTATGTACATGAGTACATATATATATATATATATGTGTGTGGGGGTAGTAAATTAATACAAGCATATATATATAGTGTTGGTGTGCATGTGTATATATATTCATACATGACTGCAAGCCTACAGACCTATCTTATATAGATACTT
>NC_068986.1:111150350-111154890 GCF_001194135.2 Octopus bimaculoides
ATAATTTTATCATGAAGGACATTTTAATAACGGTTTCAGTCTTTGCAACTTTTTCAACTTACAGTAACGCGTGAAAAACAATTAAATGCGGAAAAATTAAATGGAATGTTTTTGTTTTTTCTAATATTTCCACAGTTTAGAAATGCAAGGGACATTGTCCTTTTTATTGTCTGTCTGTCTCTCACTCTCTCTTTTTTTACTCTTGGGACGGCTTGGTAGCATGTAGCAGGTAGTCTTAATATTTGCTATGAGTTCTTGGTCTTGAACGTGTAAGCAGTAGTAGTAGCTGGGGGAAGACACAAAGAAGAAGAAGAAGAAGAAGAAGAAGAAGAAGAATGCGGGAGTGGTATGACAGTAATAAGATGTTGCTGGAATCCCCTTAAATGTTCAAGTGACCTAATAGTGACACGTTGTGGTTCTAAGAGTAGTGATTAGAATTGTTCTGAATAAATTGTTTTTCAAAGGATGGCGAACGGTTCGCTTCGATACAGTTTACAAACTCCCAGGTTGTTTTTGTGCGGGGTATCTTCATCGAAGACGGACCAGGATAGTGTATGGGGAATGATATGGGACTTGAAATTGTGTACGTTGCGAGAGAGGTAGATAGTTTACAAGTTCGATTGTAGAATTAGGTATGTGCGCTTGAAATTCATAGTGTTACTAATGTAAACACCTACCAAGTGGGAACGTGGTGTTACTTCCTAGCATTCATAGACTACATTTTGCTTAACCAGTATCCTCCAAGAGGACAGTGTCAAAATACCCATAAATTGCAGGTCTACATACTTTCACTGAAGTTGGAATTCATCCTGAGAAAGCATTTGTTTCATTGCTATCAGTACAGGTGTTGGGTTGGGCGGGGTGTCACCGCTGCTATATGTGGCCGTATTGGTAGTAATATGCTGAGTAGCATTAAGGTTAATATTATTGAATCAGGTGGCATTTCAAACGATTGTATTATTGTGGTGTGGTGGGGTTCAGAAGCGATACATCGTAGGCGCTAACATCATGCAGTAAATGTTTCGTCTGTTTGGAGGCAATTATTCTAAGTTATGCGAGTGGAGTAGGAGATTTAAATGGATGATTTATCGAAGATAGGAGGATGTTTATGTTGTGGTGGGAAATTGGAGTAAAACCTTAGGTAGAGACTTAACGTGAAGGGGGAAAGATGACGCTTCATAAATTATGGGACTAACAGCGCAGAGGTGTAGTGGGAGGGTCTACGTAACGAAGCTTGAGGTCATTATAACTTCGTGGTGGCCGGAGGGGCTGGCGAGTGCAATACGTTGGGTTTTTTTTTTTTAAGATTGATGAAAGTAATCTGGCGAGTCCAGCATTGGTAAAAGGAATGATATTGTGCGAGTTTAAGTTTAGTGATGGGGATATAAAAGTTCTTTCTGCAAAACCGTTGATTCGAGGAGCTTGTATATAAAACGGGGATGATTGTTAAAGATGTCTTTATTTGCTAAGTTAGAAATTCTAATAGAGATTCCGGTGACTATACTATTATGATTAAGTGAGAGTGAATAGAGAGGACGACGATATATATTGTAATGATTTATTGTGTTTATGGAAAGGGTAATACAAGAAATTGACAACTTTCCTATTATTTTCAAAAGAAGTAATTAGTTATAATTTTTAAAGTTTCTATGGAGTTCTCTTCGAGTGCGTTTCATCACCAGTCGAGATAAACCATTGGCTGTAAGGAATGCATCATCGCAGGGCATACCTGCAGATAGGTTGAGAAAATGTTTATTGATCTGGGAAAGAAGGAAGAGACTAACCACGTCAGTAAATTGGATGACGTCGTATGAACCCATGCAAATCCACAGTCGAATTGCGGGTCCAGTAATTATCATTGAAGCATGTGTTTTTCCTAGCCACCAGGATGATGTCGATAACAGATCGGGAATGAATCCGAGTGATGACGTAGCAAGTACAATTAAAAAGAGGGAGATTAATCTTGTTCTTGATAGAGATAAGATTCGGTCGATTATGCATTTGCTAATTCGATCCATGTCTGGTTTTATGGCCCTTCACAGTGAATCAGGGAGTTTAGCGTGTATGTTTCAGTTCCATCCAGTAGTCCCAGATCCGCCATCAGCTTATAATAGTGGTTGTTATTGTCCTTAAGCACATTCACATCTGCATGCCTACTATTTCTAATTAGGCTCCTTGCACATAACGTTGGTAGGTGTTTCAACCGGGAGGGTGTAAAGAGTTCTAGCTCGGAGAGAAGAATTATGTGGCAGGGGCGGGGAGAATTTGTTATCTGAGATATACTCTTGGAAATAACCTTCAGGAAAGAATTGGTTTTATTATTTTGTTTCGCTCAAATAGTCTTATTTGTTTATTTACATTAATATCTCTCTCTATCTCTCTCTTTCTACACACATGAGCGCGCGGGGACACACACACACACACACACACACACACACACACACACACACACACACACACACACACACACACACACACACACACACACACACACACACACACACACAGAGTACTATATGATACATAGATGCGTAGAAACAGATATATATTATATGTATGTGTATGTATATAAATATTATAAGTGTATGTGCGTGCGTGTGTAAATGTATGTATACTAAAACTAGTAAATAGACAGAATATTTTGCATATTAAAACAGCATCCGTTCTGCTATTGGACAATATTTGGCAAAATGCGTTTCCGCCAGCCACAGATCATCTAAGATTGTTATATTTTAATGGCGTCCTTGGTGGTTGCATTACTCGTAAAACAGGCTTGTACTATGTTGAAATCTCAGATTGCAAGAATATATGTCAAACACTAAGGGGACATTGAATAATTTCGCTAATATATAACCAATTTGGAACAATATATATAGATCGTTTCTTTCATTATTGATATGAAATTGACAAGTTTCATTATAATGAAACGGTCTAAATACTTCACACATCAAGATTATTTACAAATATTTATTACAACTAAATCTCTAAATCACATATTACGTATGTTTGTGTTTTCACATATACACAGAGATGTATAGGCATGGCTATCAGGCGACAAATGTCGCTTTTCCAGCACTCGCTTTCAGGTCAGTCTCAATAGGTGACAAATTGTGTAAGTGTCTAACAAAATGGCCCTAGAGCGCCAATTTCCTAAGTAAACTTGATAGAAGGAAATTGCGCTGAAGCCAGCCATGTGTATAATTATGTATGTATGTATGTATGTATGTATATATATATATGATACCATAATGTATATATATATATATATATATATATATATATATATGTGTGTGTGTGTGTGTGTGTGTGTGTTTGTGTGTGTGTATGTGTGGGTGTGTGTGTACATATGCCTAGACGTATATAAATACATATGTGGGCACAGGAAGTCACGAAACGTGTACAACAAAACATACGGAGTACGAGAACTTGGAATATAAACTATTTTTTCGAACAATGAAAGACAAAAACGGAAAATAAGACAAACAACACAGAGAGCGACCCTTCATCAGTTGTTGTTTATTTTTCGACTCTCGTATGTCGAACATTTAACAACAAAATACGCTTTCGATAAAACAGTTACTCCTGTAAAGCAAACTGAATAAAATTTGTGGATTTTGCGGAGGGTCAAAATTGGTAACACAAACAGGACAGTGGAAACGAACAGGAAGGGCTGCTAAGCCTTAACGAAGTTGTGGTGCCGAACGCGTAAATTAAGCTTAGACAATAGAGAGAGAAGAACACGTCTTCCTTGACCCAGCTACAACGGAGAGAAAGAATGAAATATAAGTTAAGAGATGAAAGATAACCGAAGGCCACGAGAGAGCCACATGAGCAAGGGAAGAAGAGTGAGGGAGAGAGAGTGGCACACACGGGGAGAAGGGGGAAAGCAAGAGTGGAGACATATAAGAATGCGTCTGGTCTCGGCAACAGACTGAAGGAAAAGAAAGATGATCACGTGAGGAACGGGAGCAACGACAAAGAGTGAAGAAGGAAGAGGGCAAGAGAGACAGATAGAAAACGCTAAAGTGGAGAAAAAACATGAGCGAATGGATGAGAGAGAAAAAGAAAATGGGAAGAAGGGGAGAACAAAAAATTTACAGAAAGGAAGAGAAAGAGAAAACGAAAGGGGGAAAGGAAGAACAGTACGACTCTACTCTGTACTCTCTCTCTCACTTTCGTTTTCTCCGTCTTCCTTTATCTAAATCTTTTTCCCCCTTCTCCTCAAATTTCATTTTCGTTCCCAGTAGCAACTATTTTTCGAAGCTACATATTGTCGGGAATTGCTCGAAATGTGGAGTAGATAGACAGCCGACAAGTGATGAATGGTCGTTCTTTATGTTACTTGTCTCGATTTCCATTTGTTTCTCTCAATGTCCGCGCACCCAGGTTTGACATCGTATTTCCTGTTTTCAGATTTCGTAATCTATGTCGTTCTCTTATTTCTTGTTAATTACATTTTGTGACGTCCTGTTCCCATATATGCATATATATTAACACATCATACACTAATACATCTATTTGTTTTCTACATCACGTATCT
>NC_068986.1:111154990-111160795 GCF_001194135.2 Octopus bimaculoides
TATATACCCACACACTTGAAATTTATACATAACACATCACAGAAATATTGTTATTTAGAGAGAAACTTTAGATTGTTCCATGCCAGCATATACTCATGTATATACATGTATATACTCATGTATATACATGTTTACTTGTGGATGTGACTTTGTAAGTGTTTAAGCATACATTGTTTCGAAGTTTAGATTTTCTTATGGAAATTTTGCAAGTTGAGATGTTCTTGAACTTTTGTACTTATATTAGAAATATATATCTCATCTTATTGGTCAATGAAAGGAAAGCCATCGAAAAATTTGATCTGAAGTCACTCCGACATCTTTTATTTAATTTGTTGTTATGAATTTACCCTTTTGTTGAGTTCAACCATAATTGATTTATATTTACAATGATTTAGCATAGAATTGTTTGTAAAAACTATGAGATAATGCAGTTGATATTTAATCATGACGAATAATGTATGATGTCTTTTATTGTTCTGTTTTCGCGACAAACCAAGTTCCCCGCCAACACATTTTATCAAATAAAGCAATAGAATGGGAATGAATACAATTTTCTAAGAAACAAATATTTTTTAAATTTTTTATTTTTAGTTTTGATTGGCAAAACCGAACATAAATTTGGTGCATACAGAGTGAGTCAGAGCTGTTGGCTGCAGGCTATTATTTTACTTTAACAAGGATGAAGCGTTCTATCAACGAACGTGAGATTGGCAGGAAAATATTATTATTTCATTCTATTCTATGGTTTCCATAGAAACATTTGCTTTCTCATCTAACGCACAAGACAGATTGACCTTCAACACACTTGAATATCTTTACAAACACTGATGCCACAACATAGCAGGAAGTTGGTATTGTACTGTTTGGTACTGTTATCAATGCGTTTGTCGAGCGAATGGAGGCTTAAATACATTTAGTTATCGCAAAAAGAACTCTTGGAACATATAGATATAACAGCATTCTATCTATTATATTGGAATCAGCTAACCATCTTGGACGAAGGAATAATCAAATAAGGATTCCCAAAACAAGTTTTCCTCACACATAGAGATGTACACACAAGAACTATACATACATACACACACACACGCACACATACACACACACACACACACACACACACACACACACACACATATATATATATATATATGCATACATATTTACCTACATGCACAGATACATCTATGTGGGATGTGGGCTACGTGTGTAATGATACAGTTCGTCATGGATAATACATTGTAACGCAGGTTTTCCTGGTTTGTTTATACTAAACTATCATCAGAAGGTAAGCATGACCTGTTACTAAAGTGCCCATGACAAAATACTTATTCATACGCAGATCATTCTGATGTCTTATCCATGTTGTAAACAAACTATATACATGAGTGATTCCTGATATACAAAAGATTTTATGGCAAAAAAATGTCCTATGATATTTCCAGATATTAAAAAAAAAGGTCTTCAAAAATAATACAAATATAGCAAAGGATTAAGAATTATATGGAAGTCCATTGATTAGATTATCAACATGCGATTACATAGTATTGAAAATGTAGATAAATGAATGTACAGAAGGGTTTCTTCTACGGATTGAAAATTACTAAAACATATAAATGATGATATAAAGCTAACAAATGATTGCCAAAATAGAAGGGTCGAGAACCATTTAAAACTGATGTGGATGGCGTATGTTGTGTAATTGTTTTGTTCTTTTTGAAGTTCCCTATTATATTTCCATACAATTACTAGATTAAATCATTAAGAATTTTAAGATGTAGAAAATACATTATATTCGTAGTTATAACGCATATCAAGTGTCAATTAAAAACCATCTCGACAACCAGCTGCGAAATATAATTATTGCTCAAAACCGTGAAAATACTAGTGTAGAGATTTACACTACGTATTGAAACAAAAAAAAATGTAGTAGCAATAAACTTCAATTGGACAAGTGATTCCATTCTCAGCTAAAAACAGCTGCAGGTTACACTTAAGTGCCATTTGGAGAATATTGCTTGCTTCAAACTTAAAGGCAGATTAAGCATTTTCGTATAAACACGAGATCTGTTCACTCAATAAAAATAAAACTTATAGCTAATACTAAAGTTAGAGTAAGGAGTTAATCTCGATCAATGGAATAATAATATAATAATTATCAGTTCATAGTTAATATACAAAATAAAACCCAACTTTATTCCCATTATTATTAAAGATAACATCTGACGATCATTATAACATGGTTTGCTATTGTATTTAACAATATAGATGTCAGTGCTCTAGATATTGTTATACCTATTTATAATTCTTTCTGCCTGTATTAAAATGCATGTATAAAACAAATTCTTTCTATTGTAACATGATATATAGCAACGTTGCCTTGTACACATATACATATTTCATATATATATATATATATATATATATATATATATATATATATATATATATATATATATATATATATATATATATAACTAATTTAGAGACAAACCACCATTCCACAACTCAGTCAATGAAGAACCTGTCCAAAACCATGCTGTGAGACATATACCATACAAAATACTAATCTAATGAAATATCCACTCTCACTTATAGGCGAGGGAATTACGCGTGCCAAGAAATTAGACATAAAAAACACTAAGGACAACAAAACATAACACCGCACCTCATCTGAAAACAGTGCTGTATATATCAACCCTAGAAAAAATTGGGAATACAACGCTATTGTGCAAAATCTTCCTTTACTAAGTAAAGAACCAAAAATGAACATCTTGAAAGCACATAAATTCATCAAATGCAAAAAGCAGCACAAATGGCTAAAGAGACTTCTAACAAATTCGAATCTTTACACAACAACCACGAAACCAACGGTTAAAAAAGTGGACGCCCAAATTGTGGAAGATGCCCCAAATTACTTGAGGGCTCGGATTTCCTTTTCAAACAAGGAGGTTCACAATTAAAACCAACTCCACTTGTGCCTCTGAGAACCTAATTTATATAATAATCTGCTCAGGTTGTGGACATCACTATATAGGACAGACGAGTATGACATTGAGACGGAAGAAGCGCTTTACATAAAGAGCAGATCCAGTTCCCACAATACAGACATATTCCTTTAAAGAAACATATATGTGCAGGTAACATGAAACCAAATTTGACAGTTTTCCGCTTCTACCAGTGCAAAGATACTATTTCTTTAGAAGAACGTTTAAATAAAGAAAATGTTTTCATCCAAAAATATAGAACAGGTCTAAATAGGGACACATAACCAACTTTGATCTCTATACATGTTTCAATTCACGATTACATACCCATCTCTGTACATATTTCTCCCCACTAATCTAGTTTTTGAATTTTTGTGTGTATATGTATATATATATCCCCCCTCCCACCGTAAGATGAATAATAATCTCCCCTGTACACAATAATAACGATAACCAATTTCCTCTGCTTAATTTGTTCTACTTGTTGAATTATTCATTCATAAGCTTCACAGACACCGTGGACAATAATTTAAAAAAAACATTTTCTTAAGAAAATGCGTATTCAAATAAATTTTAATTTCGTGATGAGCGAAAGCGAAACCGGTCGACAAATACAATAGAAGACATACTCCCTCTTTTACTTGTTTCAGTCATTTGAGTGCAGCCATGCAGAAGCACCGCCTTTAGTCGAGCAAATCGACCCCAGGACATATTCTTTGGATGTCTACTACTTATTCTATCGGGCCCTATTGCCGAACCGCTAAGTTACGGGGACGTAAATACACCAGCATCGGTTGTCAAGCGATGTTTTTTTTTGGGGGGAAAGATAGACACAAAAACATATACACACACATACATATATATATATATATATACGACGGGCTTCTTTCAGTTTCTGTCTACCAAATTCACTCACAAGGCTTTGGTCGGCCCGAGGCTATAGTAGAAGACACTTGCCCAAGATGCCACGCAGTGAGAATGAACCCGGAACCATGTAAGTAAGCAAACTACTTACCACACAGCCACTCCTGCTCCTATATTAAAAAAATTATTAAACTGTGATGTGTGTGCATTTCCCTTCTTTAATTTCTTATATATATATATGTGTGTGTGTGTGTGTATATGATTGTATATAGTGTACTGGTTCGTGATGGTAAGGTAAAACAGTATGTACCCCAACTGGTGAGAGATAAATATTAGTTAATAAACAAAGTATATATTTTTAATGATCTGCTAATAGTTTTAAGCGATGAAATCAAACAGAATTTTATAACACTTCTGGTGCCTTCACGCAATTGTCACGCTCTGAAGATTTCGTGGAGCCCTTTTATAAAATGCTGAGCGGTTTCTTCCCATGAAACCATTAGTAGCTCATAAAAATATATACTGTGTTCATTAAGTAATACACACACGTAAACGCACACATATACACATACAAACACGTGCACACACACACAGATTCACACACAAGTACATATAAGCATATACTGGTAATTGTTTGATACGATGAACTTTACTAAACCCTGTAGCATGGACCCGGTAAACCATTGTGCTGGAAAATCCTTGTTAAGTTGACCGTGACATCAAAGCGATAACACCTTACAATTTTAAGGAAAAGAACTAGTACCTATTAATATTGGAAACTTGTTCATAAAATCTTCCTTAGTGAAAACATTTCGTACAGACAGACAGTAAGATACATTCATATATAGATAAATAGACATAGATAGACTGATAGAGAGAGAGATAGGATGGACATTTATAAATATGTAAATATATATTCACATATAATTATACAAAACACATAATATATATATATATATATATAAATGTAAAGCTTCTACATTTGGGTATAAAACGTGTAGTATGATATTTAAAGCCCGTTGACTGTATCGTCGGGCTTCGCACCCCACTATTCACTCCCATGCATAGAAATAACACGTATACGTGTGTCAACGTACAGTCTTTCATGCAAGGAGTATAATGTCAGTCATTGCTTATGGTGGCAAATGAGTGAAAATTTGCATACATTAGATACAATTTCAATATCATGCCTATTATATTGTCTTGACAAAACATTTGCTTCTCGATAGATGTCTGACTAAACTAGAAATGCGAATAAGCGAATATATTTTTATGTGCCTATGTCAAAAGCGATGTGCGTTTTGGGATTGAGTTGTTCGACTAAAACCTTCAAGGTGGCGCCACAGTCCAATAAAACAAGTAAAAGAATAAACATGTTGCATGTGCTTGTGTGTGTGTGTGTGGGAGGGGTCGTATGCGTGTGTGTATTCCCACACAAAAGTACAGAAACACATGGGTATATATATAATTTTCTGTGAAAATTTAAAGGTAGCTTAGGGTCAGTTTGAATGTCTGATTTTGTCTTGCCTTTTATTTTTCCTACTGTCTTGGGTTGTTTCTTTTTTTTTGTGCTTATTTAAGCATTTTACATCATCAGTGTAAAGTATTCTATTTCATTGATTGATTTATATTAATTTCAGATGCTTTTGCTTTTTATAAGTCAATTTATTGTATATACGAGAAGTGTTCTTCATTATAACCCAAGTTTCACGTATATACAAGTTGCACACTACAACCACTACAATGTATTCTAATCGAAATAAATTAAAAGGAGAGGAAAAAGCGACGTACCGTTCTGACATGTTACCTGGCAAAACACATCCGCATCTATGATGCACCACAAGTGTTTCTACAGTATTTCACCCGAAACGATCGTAGTTAATAATAGTCTCGTGAATTTCTCTTTCATACTATATATATATATATATATATATATATATATATATATATATAT
>NC_068986.1:111160897-111172237 GCF_001194135.2 Octopus bimaculoides
ATATATATATATATATATATATATATATATATATATATATACACGCATACATACCTACGTGCATATATATACATATTCGCGCGTACACATATGTACATAGATGTATACTCACATACATATAAATTGACATATTCTCATATATATTTGCGTGTTTTGCAGGGCCATTTTGCATTCTTGCCTTCAAGAGATTAGTCGAAAATATCAACACCATTTCTTACCTTTTAAAATATGGTAGTTATTCTGTCACTTCCTCGTTACCCGAAAGCTTTATTGCTTGGACGTAAAACAAACCAACTAGTTGTGTAGTGGTAGGGTGTTAAACACAAACACAAGATCACACACAAAAGCACACACACAAAGACACATACACACACCTAATATATACAACGGCCTTCCATACTGTTTGTGTCTACCAAATTCACTCGTAAGGCATCGTTCAACAGGTGACCATGAGACAAAGCTGAACTTTAGACGTGTATATGCTTTTGCGCGTCGGTTTCTCATCTTTCAGCCCTCGGCATTTTATGTTGATTTGTTTACATTAACGTAACAGAGAAGCTCGACAAAAGCGATGTGCGTTTTGGGATTGAGTTGTTCGACTAAAACCTTCAAGGTGGCGCCACAGTCCAATAAAACAAGTAAAAGAATAAACATGTTGCATGTGCTTGTGTGTGTGTGTGTGGGAGGGGTCGTATGCGTGTGTGTATTCCCACACAAAAGTACAGAAACACGTATGTTTGGTATCACAAAAATGGAAAAATTAGGGCAATACATATGTATGTGTACGTTCTTATTTGTTTTTTTTTTCTGCTGTTGTGGAGTCATTTTTGTATTTTACTTTATGTCGATGACTAAAATAAGCTCAATAAATTTATTTTTCAGTTTTTATTGTTGCATGAAACTGCATATAGAAACAATTTTGTCTAAGTATTCAAGAGAATTGATGACAGTGGTAGAATTCAAAGAAATATAACGAAATTTCTTTTGATATCTCTCACATGAAAAGGTAAGAAGGGGAAATAATTTGACAGGGTTTTGTTTAAGAAGTCAAACAGCTACATTCTATTCACAGAACAAATGTATAGATTATACTATTTATAGCTATTCAACTTACGAGTTTCAATAATTGAATTAAATTGATTTGCATAGATAATACTTTACTAACCGTTAATTCAATTAATTAATTGTTACTTAGGAGGACATGTCCACAGAGAAATAATTTATATTTGTGCAGCTTTCATAGCCTTAAAACTGCAAAACATTAAGTTCAGTTTAATATGCATTTAAAGTTATTCGTACATGCTGTTTAAAGCAATAAAATGTGTGTGCTTGTGCACGTATGCGCGTAATTGTGCGTGTGTATGAGTTTTGATGTGTGTGTGCTTCATATAATGTGCAGGTCGCATTTCAAAATATAGTCCAAGTTAATCCGAATGTCCCTGTAGACAACATGGACATTTATGATTAAAAAAAATGCATAAGAAAGTTGTGTATTTCTATTTATTTAATCATTTCATTCATACAATATTTCATCCCAAATTTAGAAGAGAGAGAGGAGGAAAAAAATCGCATCTGACAGGTGTATTGTTGTCTGTAGAAATCTAATTTCCTTTTGCAACAAACAACTTGCTCTGTGAATGGCATCAACATTTTTTAATATCCGAACATAGAAGAAAAAAAAACTTAAATATGATGTATTATGAATGGAATATTAGATCATATGCATTGAAACCAATATTCCTATAGAAATTTGTAGATAAATTAAATATATAACTAACATGTGATAGATAAATTAAATATCTAACACCTAACTAAAATTAATAAGAAATGAGTTTCCTAATTAATCAATAAATATCAACCACTTGTATTATATTATTTTTTATGTTATATTCATTACATTATATTAGAGTATATTATATTAATCATATTTCACTACTCTCTGCCGTGTTATACTACATTATATTAACTTTCGTGTACACTGGTGTCAATATGTATTATTAGCTCGTTTACACTTATCGACTTGCTAGCCCATAGCACCTTGATATGGATAGGTACCATGAGGTGGTTCTTCACAACACAATTCTATTACTATAGGAAAGAGAACTGTTAACTCTTACGATAATGTTGATAATGACTGCATAGTCTAATAAACAGTATATGCTAATGAGAAATATTAAATATTAAATGCACACATGATTGCTTTATGTATTTTGATACAGATTGTGACTACGTACCTGGTTGTGTCTCTCGACGTTTGCTGCACTCATCTTCATCAGAATTTCGTCTCACGGTGTCAGATAAATGCGGAAAAAACATCAACTCGATATCAGTTGATCAATACACTAACAGGAAGACATGTACGTTGCCAATAAGACAAAGAATATGTGAGAAAAGTCATCATATAGAAACGAACCAAAATAACATCATGTGTGGGCAGGCTTCGGAGACGATTTTGAAGGCCTATCTAGATGTCAGTAGTGACGGATATGTTGGTCAATAAAATACATAAGGCGGAATGTCTATAGAGCCGTTAGCGCACAGGACAAAATGCTCAGCGGTATTTCGTCCGCCTTAAGTTCTGAGTTCAAATTACGCCAGGGTCAACATTACCTTTCATCCTTTAGGGGTCGATGGAATAAGTACCATTTACGCACTGGGATCGCTGAAATCGACTTGTCCCATCCTGAAAAATGTCAGGTCTTGTGCCTATAGTACAAAACCTGGAATGCTGTCAGGCGCTCACAGCCATCTGCCAGTTGGGCAATGGTATATGTGGCTGTTTCGCTTTAGAAATTTATAGAGGATTAGTGGTGGGGTATTGTGATGTCGTTCTCGGTGAGACTCTGTGTGCCGACCAGAACGAACTGGCTAGTTTTTTTTTATGGAGGACTTTCCGTCAAGAACGATCATGGTTAATTTCCAGATGTCCTTGGTCTGGCAGTGCTACCTTTCAGTGCCCGGCCATTGCTGACTTGTGGGATTATGTGGAACAACTGTTGCCACGTGTGGGGCGGATCCGTCTGCCAGCCGAGTCTGTAGTGAGGATTGCTCCGCTGTCCTCTTTCATCGGGCAGGCAAGGTAGTTTTCCTGTGCCTGGTGGCTGTAGCGAAAGAGGCTGTTTGGTGGACAACTGGTTACGGTCAAACAACTGACGAGTAAATCTGTGATATTGAGCAAACTATTTGCTGTAGCCCATCTTTTATACCAAGGCAAAACAATGTTCATGATAACACTTCCAATCATTTAAAGCCACGAAAGCCATGAAAGCTACTGCCCCGTACTGCGTCAGGGCATTTATTATTATTATTATTATTATTATTATTATTATTATTATTATATGAAACCTCAGTTTATTTTGCTGGGTATGACAGAAGTGTCAGCTGTCCACAGCCAGCAACTAAGGTAACACTTGTTTACTCGTCTTGCTTCAAGAACCCTGCGAAGAATTCTTCCAGTTACAAGCAATGCTAATTTTTGTAGGTGTTCTACCTTCACACTTGTACGAATCCTTTTCAGCTGTGTTGGTAGCCGAGTGCTGATACCTCCAAGTGCTCAATTACTTTTGGTATCACGTCTACTCTCTTCATTGATCTCAACGTTCGTATTTCCCACTTGAAAATGTCATAGTTGTTTATGTTTTCCTCTTTCACATTGATCCCGTGCCACCAGGGCATGTTATGTCGATTATCATATATGTTCTTCCTTTATTAATCACCACAACAATGTCCGTTTTCCACTATCTAGTTGGGTGACCACACTGGATCATTGCATCCAATAGGATTGTGTAATTCTCCTTTCCGGTGACTCCATCTAGAGTTTGCGCATATCACATCTTTGCTCTTCGTAGGCCGTAATTTCGACAGAGTTCCCAATGGATCATTCTTGCCACATTAGCATGGAGTCTTTTGTATTGGTGTTGTGCCACTTTCGAACATTCGCTAACGATGTGCCATACAGTTTCACCCCTCTCACCACACATTCTTCATTTGTCGCTATCTGTAGCGTTGTCTATTCTGCACTTTATATAATTGGTCCTTAACGCTTTTTTCCTGAGCTGCGCATATGAATCCTTCTGTCTCTATCGTCAGGTCACTCCTCCTCTTCATCCAGAATCAGCGGTCCTCTTTATCTGTCTTGGAGTTCACATCTCTTCCAAACTGACCGTACATTTCTTTTCCTTCCATGCTTTTTCTTTTTGTTCATTTCTTGTTGAAATTTTTCTTTAGTTACACAATTTTCAATTTTGATGGAGCCGGCCTTCTTCGTGTGTTTCAACCGTGGCTCCATGGTGTTCTTTATATTCCATTCTAGGCTGTTTTCCTCTCCTTCAGTACAGTCCTGGCAATTGATGAAATATCACCAATCCTTTCTTTTGGACAACTACAGCCTATCGGAGTTACTCTTCGGCTAGAAGTTTTCGTGTCCAGTCAGAGTTTCTGGTCTTTGTATCCATTTTCTTCACATTCTGTATTTGTCGCTATCGGTAGTGTTATCAGTTCTGCACTTCATGTAATTCGTCCGTAATGGTTGTTCTTGAGCTGCGCATATAATGTGCTTCTGTCTCTATCCTCAGGTCACTCCTCCTCATCCATAGATACCGGTCCTTTCTATCTATCTTGGCGTTCACATCTCTTGCAAACTAACCGTACATGTTTTTCCTTCCATGCTTTATTATTTATTTTTTTGACAAAATGCTTAGTGGCGTTTCGTCCGTCTTTATGTTCTCAGTTCAAATTCCGCCAAAGTGGACTTTACCTTTCATTCTTCCAAGTTCGAGAAAATAAATATCAGTTGAGCACTAGGGTCAATGTTATCGACTAAATCCTTCCCACTAAAGTTCAGGCCTTCTGTCTAAAGAAACGAACCAGATGTTTGGATCAAGTGATCCTGTTTGAGGTTAGTGAAAACTTTCGTTCAAATATGCTTATGAGGACGACGACAATGATCATAATGGGCTTTTAAACTTATTCAGTCTGGATCGAAAAAGCATAGGACTATCGCGCGTTTGAATACGAGATTGTGAGTATAACACTACTTATTATTAGACTCATTTTTTTCTGATCTTGTGTTCTATTATTTGATTATGTAATTAATTAACTGCTCAATTAGTATAATAAATATTCTGTCAATCAATTAACTAACCAGTCCCGACCTTCCCAGGATACAACAAAATAATTTTCAATACACGAGTTCACATAAATAATCTCCCAAATCAAAAAAAAAAACAAAACAAATATGGGTATACTTTTTTCTTTGGTTATCAAATTCGTGAATTCACATGCGAATTGTATCGGTGGGGTTCACTTACCTGCTTATCTACAGAGTTTCATCTATTTTTAGTAATACACCGAATAACATGGATCGAATGTAGCAATTGATATTGACGGTTCTCTATCTTTCAAGAAGAGGAAATTATTGTAATTCAAACTATATATGTTTTTCATGACATTTAGCTTTAGTTCTATATGTTCAAGTGATAATATACTGTGATCATACCACCGATATATTGTCTCATATGCCTTGCTAGTGTTAAGACTTTAAGGAGAGAGAGCTAAGAGCGATTCAGCTGTTATTTCTATACGAGATAAAGCAACTGTGCAGACATTTTCTCATTGCGTCGAAAAGTGATGTTCTCTGAGTTTTGTAGGTGTATTTTGAGGGAAATATGGCAATAGTTTCTAACAAGCTGATTGGATTCATAGCTCTCCCCATTTTTTGATGGTGTTGTAGGGGTGTCGTCAAGCGCGAATGATCTTTATTGTGTACTCAACGGGGACCACACGTATTTGTCTTTCACTTTTAAGCAGAAAGGAATGCAGTGGACATCAACACGTGCAGGTTATGTGACACTACTGAGTAGTGTGGTAACCTCAAGTAGGAAACTAAAAGAAATGTTTGCAGCAGAATGGACTTCAAAACAATGCACTTAAATTGCCTGTTATCATTTTAAACCCGGCGATGGATTAGGGTTGTAACTCCAGTAGACTATGAGAGGATTTGATCATTGAACGCAAATTGATGGAGAAAAAAAAAGCGTAATATATCTTCTTCCACATTTTGTCAATTCTGCTCACACACCACGTTACATTATTTTTTTTTTAATCGACTCTCAAATAATAAAGGCAAATTTAATCTAGTCGGGTTTCGAACATCAGAGCATCAGAACAAATACCCCACCCTTGTTTAACCAATTCTCCATCAACTCTGCCAAATGGCTGCTTATTTGCTTTTATATGAACATCTAATTTGTCTCTTCTGCACTCAGCATCCGATTTTTTAAACTAAAACTTTTCATTTTGTTGTTCATTTTTTTTAACAACCAACTACATATCGTTGACGTAATACTTCACTAAATGCCACTTAATGTTAGCAATTTTTTTCTACTTATTTATCTCTTCTTAATGACGAGCAACTAATAGAAAATATATTTTCGAATCGATTAATTACGAAAAGCATAACGAACGAAGAGAAAATAGTGGAAAAAAAAATCAAGTGAAACAATTAAAAATCACCAAGTTTTATTCGCTACACATTATAGAAATCAAAATGGTTATTTCAAAAATAGCATAGCAATATTGATTTATAGCATAATACAAGTAGATATTTTCCATTCTTATAAGATTGTTCAGCATAGATATTTTGGCTTTAGATTTCTCTCATTGGACAGCGTAATGTCAGTCAATTTATTTCTTACTGCTCATTAAAAATGCTTTTAAAACCTAGTGAGTTCCCTATAAGCAACAGGCAATTTCCTCGTCCAATCACAACTGAAAACGGGTTTTGGCTTCTTAGTTACAACATTATCTACTCAAATTACGTCGTTTATGACGTAGGGAGAAAATACGAACATAGCAACTGGCTGTTCCCTATTTTCTCCTCGATACAGCAGGAGAAATTTAGCGCCCTTTCGTGGCAAGGTCAGCAGCTTCATTAAATGCAGTTAGAAATGTGCCTCCGCAAACCTACTGCATAATAAGATGTTGTATCTTCTTGAAGTTTGTAATTCAAAAGAAAGGCCAGCAGTACATTTGCTCTTCAGAATGCTTGTCATACCGATATTAATTTGCTTCTATTTATTTTATCAAAATACAATGCTACCAGAATATTTTACAACACAGATTAGTCAGTATTGTGTTCGCAATAAATCATATATTGTAATCTATCTCATATGAAAAGCAAAGTTGAGAGAAACGGAAGGCGTTGATTTGATAACTATCCGCATAACACGGAACATCCACCGACACTTAAAAGTTAAAGAAACACACGCACAACTAGAGAAACGAAGGACACTCTGAATATGCTGTGATGGATAGATTGTGAGCAAATATCTGGGGTAGTCATAGCTGGAGCATTCTAATAGTAGTTCTGCCGGATAAGAGTTACACTAGAGATAAGCACTGAAACCATCAAACCACTAGTAAGTCTAGTTCTAGTTGTTAGAATGAGCAACTCCTAGATAGCACAGACAATACTCTGCTGACTCATAAATTCGAGACATTGATGGGATTAATATTAAAACGAAATAGAAAGTGGGGCTGAAGAAATATGATGGAGGCTGGTAAGGCTCTAATAATATCGTTACTGAAGTACGACTTAATTGATTTGATAATTGTATCTGAATGTAGAAAAAAGTCCTTCTCAGAATTACAACTAATAGAAAAACTATCATTAATGTGCCTGCTACATCTAGGTGAGATTGTACAGCGAACTGGAAGTGTTTGCTCCATGGACATATAGATGGGTCAATCACTGTTAGAACTGGGGTTTTTGACCTCACCGTTGATAATCTTATACGTTATGTAATTAGAAAGCAGCAGCTATTATTTTGGATAAGGAATATGCAATATAGATAAGAAAAAATGGACGAAAAGAGTTCCTGATGGGAAAATTGTATTCCATTTTTTCCCAAACTTTTCCTTTCTCCAAAATCGTGGATTTGCAGAATTGTCATGATGTCGGACAAAACAATCGGAATCATCTTTGCCTTTCATCACTTAGGTGATGATAATATAAAGTACCAGTCATGTACTGGGAGGCGATATAATTGATTTTCCCGTTGCTGGCCTTCAACCCTGTAACAGTTCGACCTTGCGTTCAGCAAGGTCCGTTGTGATCTTAGTCACTTAGATATCATAGAAACCGGAGACCAGGCTTTATGAGTCATAAGGCTCGAGAGAAAACAAATTCAATCATATGGCCATCATAACGGAAGCACCTACATGATTATAGACCATCATGTCAAATATATTGTTTATCATAGTTCGGTTGTTATCTCTCCTTGTATTTGATCACAACATTTTTTACATAGGACATAGGCATATTACATGACATTCGAATTCGTAGATAACTTTTGATTAGAAGTGAAACGATTGTTTGTGCAAATATTTACCCAACTAACGAAACTACACCTACACGAGATATAAGATATAGAAGAGAATGTACTTATGAAATATTTCGTTTAAGAATAATATTTTTAGAGTGCTCTACTTCTAGGTTGGATTAAGGGCTGATATATATTCTAATTTTGTCTCTTAATACAGGAAATGTGGTGATTATATTAATATAGATTCTTCATCCAATGTGCTCAGGTTGTAAACATGGCTTAAATATACTGGAGATAATAGAGTCATTTTAAGATGTATACATTTATACATTTAACTTATAACGTGGAACGTTGCATAAAAATCAGACAACTCACTTACACGCACGCACGTTAGAAAATACTCTTATCAACTTATGCGCATACGTGTGTTTGCTTACGCGTGTTTCTCCCTCTCTGTCTGTCTGTCTCTCTCCCCACTCTCTACCTTTTCTCTCCCTCCCGATCCCTACCTTTCTCTCTCTCCTTCTATCTCCTCTGCTCTCTATCTTACTCTCTCTCTCTCCCTTTCTCGCTCTCTCTCTTCCTCTTTATATGTATGTATATGTATATATATATGTATGTATCTATCTATCTATCTAGTTCTCTCTCTCTCTCTCTCTCTCTCTCTCTCTCTCTTTATATATATATATATATATATACGTTAATATTTAACATCTGCAGATCAGGTCATCAGATGCTAAACATCACATGCCTGTCTATCTCTGACCTCACACATCAGCAAAATCATGATGGAATGTACTGTCAGAAAATAGCTGATCACGTTCCTAGAAGAAATTGACTTACTGACACGCAACATGTCTTCCGTCCAGGAAAGAACTCTCTCATACAACCAACAGAGCAGTACGACGGAATAGTAAAGAAGTTCAATCATGAAAATATGGCTGTGATATATCTCGACTTTGCAAATGCTTTCAATATAGTTCATTACGAGCTGCGTGAACTCGGCATAATTGGAAATCTAGCGGGATGACTGGGTGACGTTTTGAAATGTAGAAGTCCGGCAGCTGCCACCGATGGTACTCTCTTCTTATTGGAATCCACTTGGATCTGCGTTGGGGCCACTGCTATTTGCGATGGATGGCGGACTCTCAGCCACTCTTCCCAACCTCACTGACGATACATAACTATTACTGAGTGTAACCAACTCTGATAATAAGGAAATACTTCAGAAACAGGTGAACGCAATATACAAGTGCAGTGAAGAAGGAAAATATTATGTTATTCTTTCTTTCAGTAAACAAAGAAAGTTTTATCAGAGTACACAGTCTCGGGGATAATTATTGCAATCCCAGAATTAAAATCGTTGTGTTCCTGGGAATCCACATGAGCAATGATTCCGTTTATGTACTATTGGTTTGGCAGTAATGTTGAAATGACTGGCTGGTTGGATTTGTTGATCATTGAGAACAATGTCATAAGAATTAATGTTTGTAATTTGGTAATCATTTGACCTCGTCACTTGGGCTATTGCTCCCATTAAAAGGTCATGACATGGTGGCAAATTGTCAAAGACATAAATATTACTGCAAATAAGTTTGCTTCAGTGTAGAATATGAGATTCAGTGAGGCGCTAAAAGAATTGTCTCTATTGCCTAGAGCGAAGACATGCAAGATATGCAGTTAAAATATATACATATAACTGTGTGTACTTGTGTGTATGATTCTCTCCCTCTCTTCCTCTTTCTCTTCCTCTCTTTGTATGAATATGCATATACCATATGCATATACCAAGACACCGGATTATTTCACTTTGCAATCGAAACAGCTTACAGTTCAAGAGCTCACAGACTTTCAATACTTTCTAAGAAAAAAAAAAGACGAAATTTCTGAGGTGTACATGTTATTGTGTATGAACAGCTATCATAGAAAGAAAAGTAAATACGGGTGGCCTCGTCGAAGACACTGATCCATCAGAAACAAATATAGATGAAGACGCAAGGGGGTTAAATGAAATTAACTCTCGATCTCACCAAAAACGCGGCCCAGCCTGGTCACAACGTGTCTCCATCTTAATTTTAGTCATAGCGCAAAATTTATTGAATTTTAGTCATATCGCAAGGCAGTCCCATGTGTGTGTGTGTGTCTTTGCAATTTTATTAGAACACATTCGAGTTATTTTAGCAAATAAATGAAATGTAACCAGCTTCTTCAAGGCAAAAATATATACGAGATATTTTGCGTGCTAGGAATAGTATCAGCATTAAAATTTCGAAAGTCATATTTTGTAATGTAATCCTAATTGAAATGCGTCTACAGAAAAGACTGCACGGTCACGACTGAAAACAGCGCGAACATCAAAATCCCCTCAAATGCCATTTATTTGAAAGATATATTTTCTGCCACAGTGTAGTTGGCAATTCCATTTCTTTCAATTGTACAATATTTTCTACACGAACACAATTATAAGCGTCTGTCTGGTAGCGTCTAAGTATAACAACTAAATCTATAATCTACGCTGAGGATCACATGAGAGAAACTAGTTCCCGATATAAACCATGTTAGCGCGTGGAGATACGGCAGGAATATTTTCGATCTTAGGTCTAATTGACCTTGATTAAGCAATAAAAAAAAAGGAAAAGAAACACTGTTTAATGACGAATGGAACCTTTGCATAATGGAATAAAATTTCAAGATCATGAAATCGACATGTAAGATAGAGACTTGTGTGAAAGTTTAGTAAATACGGCCTGGATTCGACTGGAGCTAAGGAAACCTTGTTACAGTCATCACCACTGTACGAATAACACTAATAACAATCGTCTGATTCACTTCCAACCTGAAGAAAAGGTTGTAGATCATCGAATGCACCAATTGATCCTGTTAACTTACATTGTCTCGACTTTCTCCTGTTCTCCTTCCCGAGAATTCTCTTCTAATTGTTTCTTCTTAGAATGAAGCCCTCTATGTGTGTGTATACACACACACACTGATATATATATATATATATATATATATA
>NC_068986.1:111172634-111175095 GCF_001194135.2 Octopus bimaculoides
ATATATATATATATAAAAACACTAAGCAACCAACGTCTGGCGCAGTGTGTTATTTCTGATCGCTATCTTATTTCCCGTTTACAATTTTGATTCTGTGTAACATTTTTTCGCTTTTTTTCTTTATCAAACACAGTTTCTCTATTTAAAGACGAAATAAAAAGACTAATTTTATTTTCATAGCGGAAGTTGAGAGGCGAAATAATAAGTATCCCACAGAACGTCATAAAATCATTACCGCCCTACCATCTTGCACCAATATTTCACTCTGAACGTTGTGATTCACTGACCTTATCCTCCTTGCTTCTCTAATAAAATGATCACCATAATTATTATATATAGTTATGAATATATAATCTAGCATCGAATGTTGAGTACTTTGTGTGAGAAAGTGTTGTTTTTTAATTGTTTTATTTGATTTTATTGCATTTTTAATGTTTTGTATATAATCTTTTGATCCCCGAGACAGATAACGGGGGAATTTTATGGGAGATAAAAGAAAGAGCGAAGAATATGATGTTTGTTGACTATGTATGTGATAAACTGCAGACAAAAATAGCATTAATGCAAATATCAAGACAGAAAAGAAAGATGGTATCAGTTAGAAAGAAATGTAATGAGATTTTACAAAGGAAGTTGTTATCGTCGTAAATATCACCATTAATAGAATTTATTGTAAAGCAAAGCTTTTTAAAAAGTAAATTGGTATTAGTTATTTTTAGTTTTGGTTGAGGGAGCCTAGCATTAAATTACCAACAGATATTGTATTCTGAAATCAGTGAATGTGACAAAGGCAATTTGAAAACAATGTATAATGTTTAGAAAATATACCGAGGTTAAAAGTCGCGAGTTATCCAACCTAAAGATTTGTAACTAAATACAACGTTCTTTGTATATCTTTTTTAAGAATTATACTTTTATGCTATTTATAATACTGTTCTTTACTGTCTTAATACCACATTTCCATGAACAGATTTAGTCGTCTTTGAAGATTCGATCCTATGAAGCGGAATATAGTCAAAGTCCGTTGTTCAATATTGTAGTTGCATATCGAGTACTGTCAGTTCTTAAAATGTTACTTATAGTCGTTGTGTAGCGAGTTTCAGAGAAGTTCCTGCATTATTGTAATTCTTCTTTCAATAGTCAATCAATCACACTTGAGCTTATAGAATCGTCATTCAGCACAGCAAACACTAGCTTCTCTATTTTATCTTGATCGTGAACATGTTTTAAAAAAACGCAAATGCCATGCTTATGTCTTTACTCTTATGTTTTCACACTTAAATGCGATCAACAGACTAGATCTAAGGCGCGTAGTGATATGAGATATCCTAAGTAAGAAAATAGTTCGAATGGTTGCAATCCTAATGATTTCGACCGGAAATCCTTTAAGACATTTGTTGAATAAAAACATAGCATAAGAAAAAAATCAGCCTAATAAAGGTTGAGTTTCAGGGGAAACAATGGCGTTACCCGTGAGTCAAGAAATATTGTTAAAAGCAATCCTCTACACACGTATCCTACTTGAAAAACTTTGGACAGGCATTAGAAAATGTAGCACTAAATATATATGACAAGTTTAAGTCGTGAGGATCACATCTGTAATTTCATTGGGAAGAAATATTTAGGATTAGAAAACCTAGGATAACCAGAATACAAGGAATTATTAAAAGCTGTCGTTAATCGATACATGACGGTTATAGTTCTAGACTGGTTAATATATTGTATTGTTCCTGTATATATGAAAAGCAAAGGATCACCACAGAAGGATTTTGAATGCTATGTATAAAGGTCAGAAATAAGAACCGCATGGAATTTTGTCAGATACGCTAACGTTTCTCCTAAAGTATTGTCTTTGAGAACAATTACGTAAACGCTGATTCTGGTTTCAATTTTTGGTAAAAGGCCGGCAATTTCGGGAGAGTGAAATAAAATGATTACATCGACATCAGTATTTATTTTAACGAACCCAGAGAGGATGAAATGCGAAGTCGTTCCCGCCGGAATTTGAACTGAGAATGTAAATATGTACGAAATGCCGATAAGCATTTTGTCCGCTGTGCTAATGATTTTGGCAGCTGGCCGCTTCAATGCAAAAGACATTATTGACAAAACCGAAATTAAGTCCTAGTTAACAAGGGGACCCACTCTAGCAACAAAATATTCTTCAATTCATTACCATATATAGAATAATATAGTAATTAATATATAATGTTTTCATGACGGTCATGGATGGAAGAACTTGTTTGAATATAAGACTAATAAAATTGCTGGAAGGAGATGAACTAAGGCAATGGGCTTGTGCGAATGTCTGTGTCTTTGAGCACGCGCGCCTGTTCTTATTTATATTTCTGAATGGGATGGTATACACATACGCTCGCGCGCGCACACACACACACAGGCGCACATGTATATATTTGTACATATATTTTACTTTTCATTGTATATATGTATACTATATATA
>NC_068986.1:111175887-111179654 GCF_001194135.2 Octopus bimaculoides
ATATATATACATATGTGTATGTGTGTGTGTATATATATACATATATAAGCATATATATGTGTCTGTGTGTGTATGTATGTGTGTGTGTGTGTGTGTGTGTGTGTGTGTGTGTGTGTGCGTGTGTGTTTGTGCAGGCGTCTGTGTGTTTGTACCCAAATGTTAAATGTATAAGAAATAAATTTCTCAGAAATCTTACCAAGATATATCTATTTGCGTCACTCTTTGTAACATAAAGTTATACGAACTAAAAGGCTGACAGCGTATCTCATACACGTCCACATTGATACACACATATTCTATAGTGTATTGACGTCGATATCTCTTCCTGACCTCTCATCTCTGTTTCTCTCTCTCTTTCTCTCTTTGTCTTCCTGTTTCTCTTTTTCGTATCATTAAGACTCCGGTATAGAGGTATGAAGATTAAGACACGCTATTTTACTATTCATTGTATATTTCTATCTCCTAGCAAGATTTCTGCTAAATATTCTATCCGTTGTCCAGAAACATAATTGTCTGCCAAATCGGCATTATAAAAGTATTCCAGTGAGAGAGCATTTCTACATTGCAGCTTGTTATATGAAATATAACAATGAAATATCCCTCAACACACACACACACTCCCACTCGCTTTAAAATAGGGATCTCATTTCCTACATACTAACTCCCTGAAAATTTGCGTAAGTAGAAAAGAAAGAAAACGTATAAAAGTATGCTTCGATATTCTACTGTATCTACTAGATCTTTAATTCGTGAATATGTAGATGTTCCGTTTCGCTTATAGGAAATTGATAAAATGTATAGTGAGTAGCCAACAATCGAGAAATTAATCAGGTTAAAGGAAAGAAATGTCATCAAATTATAATTTAATTGATAATTCTATTAGAAACTGAAAATTCTAAATTGCAACGCAAATACAATATACGGACATTTAAAGAATATAAACATGCATTGAAAACACGAAATTGGTCTAAGTAAAACTGGACTAAATTCTTTAACTACGAAATTAAATATAAATATTTTATCCGCTATTACAATTATGCTCCGGTATTTCTAAGAGATATTGGTTTCTCGCCCATAATTTGCGTAGCATCTGTTAGGAATTTTGAAAATAGTGATGTTTGGTCTGACCTTCATTCAAAGTTTGCAGTAAAGAATTTACTATAAGAAAGAATAATTTTATGAATTAATTGTGAAAAGGAATCATGTAAATTAGAGCAAGTATATGTAGCAGTTTGGAATGCAGATGATAAGCAGAGCCACCTATGTATTCCATCTAGAAATCTTTCATTTCTTAGATGATTAATCTTACCAACTGGCCATTATACAGTATATTTCTAACATCAAGGGAGTAGCGCAATCTGCGGTCGAGATAATAATGCAAATTCAAAATTAAGTAATAATTAAGAGACTCATTTGAGACGAGCGACTGATGTGTAATATGTACCGCGTTTTCTAAGATCATATGACATGCGACGGATACACATTTCGAGTGAGAACGACTTTGTCTGTCCAAAATCAATATAGATACACTATCTACGGTGAATATCAACCATTGAAATCTAACACTCTTACTATTCCAAAGAAACACATCTAACTTCAGTACAAAATATTAGTGCGACACTTTTTACAGACCATATAATAATATTTCAGCTGACATTACGAATAAGAAGATTACACGTAGTGGAATTAGCGGCTTAGTTTTGTAGGTAAACAACATTCACTAGCTCCCTGCTATGGTATCATTTAGACTGAGATTAGTCCTGAGACAAATGCATTAAGCATAAACTATTATAGCTGTGATCATCCACTCATTTTTTAATACACAACATTGTCGCATTATATTACCATTTGTTCTTCGTCGTACGAGATGGTAGGTTGTCATTTTACGGATAACTAGCTGCTGTGACTTGCAGATAGAGTGGACCTCCGTCATTAACTCACCGCTTTGTGCAGTTCTTTTAGTTTCAGTTCAGTCCTGATCTTACAGACCTATAACCTTGCACAAAGACGTTCCACTTGTAACAATCCCGCCGTTTTCACAGACACTGTGTAAACGAAAGAACAGCGTGACATGGCGTATCCTTCTTAAAAGATAAAGCACGAACTTAAGGAATTTGACTACTTGTTGAATAAAAGTTAAATAAAGGTGTCAAACTACAAACAGGTTTTAAATGTTTAGATCTAGTAGAGAATATATTTCCCGTTACCATTGTTACTGGTGTAGTAGAGATATTTCAATGTTAGGCTATGTCTTATAAAGCAAGCACAGTGATAAAACCAGATCCAACTCTAAGTATTCAGTATCTTTATGATCTCCATGACTATATTGTCAAAAACGCGCTTTCTTTGTACATCATAAGTTTATGATATAATGGTGCAGTGAATGCAGTTTATTGTAGCACGAAAGACCACGTAAATATCTGGTTGTACCAAGATTGTTGCTAAAGCGTGGTTTCATTTCTTCTTTTCTTCTCTATACTGTGCTGTTGCTTTTCATAGTAATTGGAATTCTGCTATAAACACATACTTTTGTATAAATCGTTATCGGCCAAGTTGAAAGGTTGCGGGTTTGTACAAATCCATAAAGTAGAAGAAAGTAAAAGAGAATGGAATGAGAGAGTTTCAGAAAAGCAGAATGAATATGAGATGGAAAATAAAAGCGAATGTGGGAGAGGGAAAGAGAGAGAGGGGGGAGAGGGAGAGAGAAATATTTACATAGAGAGACATAGGATAAATTAAAAAAAAGAAAAAGCGTGAGAGATAGAAATAGTGGGATAGATGGAGAAGAAAGAGGGGATGAAAGAGAAAATAACGAGTGAGAGAGAGACAGAGAGTCAGGGAGAGAGACAAATATCTACATAGACAGATATAGGATACATGCAGTGACATGGAACTAAAAAGAGAGTAGGGGGCAAAGAATGAGGAGGAAATGATAGGGATAAAGCAAAAGGAACGAAAGATAAAATAGTGAGTGTGAGAGAGAGAGAGAGAGAGAGAGAGAGAGAGAGAGAGAGAGAGAGAGAGCGAAAGAGTGAGATTAAGATTTTGATACAAAGAACGAGCAACAATTTAGAGATGGGAATGAAAATAGTCGCTACCTTAATAATTCATAAATATATAAATATGACAATATCTTTGAGAATCTATGAAGTTGAATATGTATAGCAAACATACAAGAGACACGAATGGAATCCGAGAGATGGCAGTCAAGAAAGAATAAAATATAAGTTAAAAGAGAAGAACGACAATAAAGAATAAGACATGTTATTCAATTTGTCATGCCAAGAGTGCCTTCGCAAACATGATGAGTGGTTTTGGAAATAAACCAAAGTATTTTTTATTAAAAGACCGGGAAAGTTCTGCGTGTGCACGTAAAGATACACAGGAACATATATATATATATATTTATACGTAGTTACATGTAGATAAGTACAGGGAAAGTGAGAATATAATACACACACACACATATATATATAATACAACATACGTACAAGCTTGTATTGGTGTATGCAAGAAGAAGCTTGTATGCATATGCATGAGGAAACAGAGTGATAAGTGTGAGAATGTAAACATTGTCTGTAGGCGCATGTGTGTGTGTGTGTGTGTAAAGATATGCATATATACAGAAATAGATTCAAATAGATGCATACCTACATGTGTAAATATGCAAGTATCTTTACACATACATACTTTCGTACATACATGCATACGTGCATGTAAATATATATATATATATATATATATATATATATATATATATATATATA
>NC_068986.1:111180551-111181550 GCF_001194135.2 Octopus bimaculoides
TATGTATGTATGCTTATATGTATGTACACATATAATACGTATACATATTTACATATGTACATGCGTGTATGCATCAATATATGGGTAACATTTTCATTTGAATATCCTTTAGGCTTGTTTGTATTCTTGTCGTTTTCCAGTATTTTCTTATAAAATGAAATCTAGTCCAACCTTGTGTTACACAGTAGTTTCCCTGAATCGTCCATCAATGTTTCTAGTCTTCGTAGTCTTATCTGTGCAAAGAACTGATACTAGCGTTTCATTTTGTCTTGTTATACCACGAAATAATTATGTGATTTCTGCAGTTACGTGTGTGTGTGTGTGTGTGTGTGTGTGTGTGTGTGTGTGTGTGTCTGTCTGTCTGTCTGTCCGTGCGTATGTTTATAAGCTATCCGAAAAATGTCAATCAAAAGCATTAGAGCAATAACATATTCATGGAAACTGGATTGCTAAGGTCTGTCAGAGATTTGCCATTAGTTTCGCACAAATAAAGCGCTTAGCTATATAGGCGAGAAGGCGGATCAAAATGGCCGGGGATTCATAACCTCTCTTCAACTGAAAGGAGGAAAACATTATGGTCAGATAGTTTTGTAAGCCGAACTTACTTCGTCCCCACTTTCAAGTTCGTGCCTCACAGCGTTCATATACACATAATTTTTCACGTTTGGCCGCATAGCCTTTTTCCGTTTGTTTTCCTGTCTTGTTTTTTGTCCGCCACTACATTCCTCCATGGCACAAGTTTAATTTGTGCATACAAATTTAATTTGCGGTCCATGGGAAGAGCCGTTTTAACGATGCGTCCTGCCCAACTCATCGAAACGCTGGTGTTAAAACGGGGTTAGCTGATGAAGGAAAATGTTCTCTATGTGGCTTGTGTGTTTTCTGTACTCTGGTTATTATTATTTTCTTGTCTACGTTTTGTTTGCAACGTCCTGTACCCAGATATGCACCTATATATACAGGTAAACGTAGGTATGCACATACCTGTACGTATATATG
>NC_068986.1:111181587-111186760 GCF_001194135.2 Octopus bimaculoides
TATATATATATACATCTTGAGTGACCCTTGCATGTAGTGTTTCAGACGAGACGGGTTGTCTCCCGTACATCGGTTCCAACCCTGGCGATTTTTGTAGTTGTTGACGTGGTTGTATTCGATGAATGGAGAATTCCAAGCTTGCAATAGGAAACGTTTCTGATGGGGACATTGAATAAACACTTCTTCCCTGGAGTTTAAAAATGGCCCTGTGTGAAGAAAGTTTTTTTTTTTTTTTCGAGAGCAAAAATCCTGAAAACTTCACTTGACCCGGGGTGCAATTTTATATAATAGAGTATTATAGATGATATGTAACCTTTAATTATCCGCACAGGCAATTAGGATAACGCCTAATAGATCTGGCTATTCAAATGCTGAACATAAAATATTTATAGCGGTGTTCACTTAAACATTACACCAATGATCCGGAGGAGCTAATCAGGTTTAATCAAATGCTAGGCTTAATCAAATGCAAATGATTCGTCCAGAATCTAGGAATTAAATTCACGTGACATAGATTTAAAGTTGAATGTCAATTTCCATGTTACATCTTCGCTTTTAGATAGTCGAACTGTTCATAGTATGACCACCAAATCACTTGGTATCTTTTGTGTCTCTCTCTTCCTTGTTTCAATCATTAGACTTACGCCATACTGGAGCAAAACTTTAAACGGTTTAAGTCGAATAATTCTGCAAAGAACGTATTTATGATTTTGCTTCTAAGGTTGTTGGTCGCTTTTGCCGAACCGTCAACTCACAGGGATTTAACCGGTGTGGGGAGAGGGTAGGGATGGAACGAAACTCAAAGAAGTACACTCATAGACACACACGCGCTTACTGCATGCGCACACACAGACACAAATAGACACGGATACACTCACACACGAGAGGCTTCGTTTTCTTTCAGTTTCCACCCAAAAAACCACTGAGAAGGCTCTGTCTGGCTGGGGTGGGTGGGTATAGTCCAAGATACATGCCTAAGGTGCCGCGAAGTGAGACTGAAAAGAAGAGCATATGTTGGCAAGCAACCATCGTAACCATACAGCCATACCTGCGTCTATATATCCATGATACGTATTAAAGCAATTGGAATTAAACCACTCTCTACATCGTGTAGATATATCCATTATCTTGGCAACGCAATACAGTCTGCGATGTTTGAAGTTTAAGAGCACAAAATATTTGAGTGCGAAGGCATTTAAATGTAAGGCCAAATTCAAAAAATTCATCAAATAAATAGTTCTTTTGAATCCTATTCAGTTTGAATTGTGTCCCTTCCAATGAACACTACTATTTCGCCCACTAAAAATAAGTTACAGACTATATCTTCTTATCTGTAATAATCAAGATATTAAGTTAATTAGAATTATTTCTATAGCGTGAAGGTGCATGGCCTTATGTTTAGCTTGTTACTTTCTCGATCGAAGATTGTGGCTTTGCGTCAATGAAGCGCTTCATTTCTCGTTACTCTTGTTCCACTGTAAATGTGGAACCACGGAACGGACTGTGTTCAACTGCTACTTATTTTCTCAACCCAGATAGCATGAAAGGTAAAAGCCAGCCTCGGCGGATTTTGAACTCAGAATGTAAAGACGAACAAAAAAGCTGTGAAGCATTTCGTCCGGCATGTAAACGGTTCAATCAGCTCATCGTTTCAAAATAATATTAACCTCCTTAATAATTTGAATTTTCAACCATAATCGTGCGCTTTGAACTATCCGTTGTAATTGCTGCGGTGAATTATCATACTTATATTTCTGACTCATAATTTATGCAATGTCTCACCCACAGGGTCTTAGATCCATTAATGACGTGGTCATGAATTGGGCATCGGTGGAAATTCACTTGTACAGTATATTCTTTTTTTTTTCTTACATAATATTTCGATCTCTCTGTAACCACATAATCTATCTATCTCCATCTTTGTCTCTGCCTATGTGTTTCCTGCCCGTCCTCTCTCTCTCTCTCTCTCTCTCTCTCTCTCTCTCTCTCTCTCTCTCTCTGCAACGCAAACTGAAAATGTGGTCAGTCGCTGATCTACTGAAGTCACGTAAGATGCAAAGAGTAACGGAAATTGTAAGGAATGGAATTAAAAAAAACAAACAATAGGAAGAAAAATAATGAAGCTAAGAAAGTGAATCGTGAACATGGAACTGTAGGAGTTCGTATGCAACAAGGTAATAAATTTGGACGATAATTCCGGGACAGGCCGTTAAAAGAGAGGGAAAAAAAACTGGTATATCTGATATGCTCTGAAACTATTGTTGTGAACACCATATAAGATTTTACGTCTATTGCGAAGTATTAAGTCTGGAGGAAGTGTTATTTATGAAAAACCTTGCTTTTTAATGCAATACTTCGAAAAGATAAATACAAGAAATAATTGAAAATTTTACTATTTGAATAAGATGACATTTTGTATTAGAAATTTTATTGAAGATATTAGAGATTCTGTAATTCTGTGAGCGTATTTCGGTACCACGAAAGAGATTCTAGCTAAACGGTGCCAGTAGTGTAAATAACAAGAATGTCCTGCTGATATTCAATTAGAAAACAAACAATACTGAGATTAATAGTTATGTAGTAGTTTGGTTAGAGTTGAGACTATTAAAAATGTTAACAACGACAGCTGTCTTCTGTGTTTGAATGTAAAAAAAAAATATTGTTGGTCATGTATAAAAATGCTGAATTCCAACAACTAAACATGTTCTGTTTTTCATGTTCCATCATTCAGAATCGGAAAAATTTGAACTGAAATGTATAATAGTATAATTGTTTACGTCTGAATAAATGATAAATACAACTAATTGAAATTAATGAGGTAATAAGGATTTATTCACACCCTGAAGATCGATCAGGGAAGAAAAAATAAATTGTGGTTGAATACAAATATATAGATATGAATAGTCTCAATGATATTGTCTGTTGAGAAACTATTTTGAATTAATAAACTCAAGGTATTTCAGCCTTGAAGTTCGCATCAGTGGACAAAACATTTATTCTTTTATTCTTTTAATGGTTACAGTGGCCGAACTCCAGCCATGCCGGCGGGGCTAATCACCTTAATTTCTTTCCTTTTTTTCTTTTTACTTTTAGCTTTGTTTTCGGTTTATGAGTGTAAGTTTTTCGATGATCGATTTCGTAGTTGCTGATCTCCCCTGAGTGTATCCTTGAATAGTTGGTTGGTTGGTTGGTTGGTTGGTCCCTTTTATACTTCTAATCTCTTTGGCTGAGCAGATGAAGACTTGAAGACCTCTGAATCTAAGACCAGTACAGTAGAGTGTGTTTGCTCGTGAGTTTGAGGTTTTGATATAGAATCTTAGGAACGCAAAGGGAATGCAATGTGATGATATTCGAGTTCGAATAGGACACAGGTGAACATTACTGAAATCTTTTATTAGACTTCGATACCTTTAACTGAATTCACTCGGCACAGTGAGGGAGTCCCGGCGGAAAAAATAGGAACGACACCCTTTCTTCAAACTGCATAATTTTCACAATTGTTAGAAAAATTTCAAACTCACATCTGCGTCTAAGTGTTATTGAGATAGGTTTCGATTAAGAAGGGAATGGGATCGAATCTTGTGGATCGGTGAGCCAGCTCTCAATACAAGGAATTTCCACGAGTTTTGAGCATTTATAGATAGGCTAATGCCACAGGCTTTTAGAAAGATTTTTGTCCATGAAGTAGCTTTTTATTTGTGTCACTTCAGAAAAACCGTCAAGTGTTCTCGTTAGAGTTTAATGACTGAGACCTCGTCTTTCACAGGGCTACATTAGTGGTCGATGTATCATACCGAATATGATTCTCTCGATTTACTTCACTGGAATCAGCATGAATAGAAATTAACGTCTCCTAGAATGATTAATAGATGTTTGGCGTCTGGAATCAGTGTGACTGTAATTACAAAGCTGGAGAGATGGATGTAACAATTAGAAGTAATCACTCTGATATTTCTTCAACTTTTTAAAAATGTTTGTTTCTTAAGTTTTTTAAATGAATCGAAACAGCTTTACTGTAGCAATGGATGATGTCGATGTGATAACAAGGTTTCATACTCGTAGGATCACAGCAGAATTTAAAATTACTGTATAGCTGATACATTGTGAGTGGATTTAGTAGACGGAAACTGAAAGAAGCCCGCTGTTTACATATATATATATATATATATGCGTATGTGTTTGTATGTGTGTCTCCCCCCCCAACATCGATTGACAACCGATGCTGGTGTGTTTACGACCCCACAACCTGGTGGTTCGGCAAAAGTGGCCGATAAAACCAGTACTAGGCTTACAAAGAAGAAGTCTTGAGGTAGGTTTGCTCGACTAAAGGCGATGCTCCAGCATAGCCGCAGTCAAATGCCCGAAGCAAATAAAAGAATAGAATTATTATTGTAGTTGTTGTTGTGGAAATGCCATTTAGCGGAGCGGTAAAGTGCACGTTGGAAATAAAGTGGTAGACGTGTTTGGATGAAGTTGTTGTTGTTGTTGGTGGTGCCAGCGACGACGACAAGTTATATGTGTTAATGGGTTGTGTTTAGTATGAGAGTGGGTAGGGCAATCGAGCAATGAATAGCAATGGCATCAGTGATGGGATGGCCAGCCACAAGCTCACAGAGGTTTACTTTTTGTTTTTGTCCACATCATTGTTGGTGTTGTTAAACTGTTTTCGACAAATGAATTATTGAATGGAGAGTTTGATTTTAATCGCAAAATGTGCTGGCAAGAGCAGAGGGGAGGGTTTATAATTCTTTTTATTTTTGTTGTGAATTACAAGTCTTTCAGAATGTGTAAAACAATAAAATGGCGAAAATTAGGAATGAACTAATTAAAATCATTATATATATATATATATATAAAAACAAAAGTAAATGAGTATATGCATATATACGTACAGGTATGTGCATACCGACATCCACCTGTATGTATAGGTGCATATCTGGGTACAGGACATTGCAAACAAACGTAGACGAGAACACACGAGCCACATAGAGAACATTCTACTTCGTCAGCTACCCACGTTTTAACACCGGCGTTTCGACGAGCTTCGGGCAGGACGCAACGTTAAAACGGCTCGTCCCATGGATCGCAGATTAAATCTGTATACGCAAATTAAATCTAGCCATGGAGGAATGTGGTGGCGGACGAAAAACAAGACAGGAAAACAAACAGAAGG
>NC_068986.1:111187812-111193195 GCF_001194135.2 Octopus bimaculoides
GGGGGGGGGGAGAAAGGAAAGAGAAAGAGATAGAGTAGCGTCGGAGGATAAGTTTACGAACTACTTACAATTTTTGTGAGACGCTGCGTTCAATCATGTAAAAACAAAAGTAAATGAGTATATGCATAGACGAGTGAGTAGACAACAAACAGATGTATTAGTTTAACGCTCGGGAAGTGAGAAAGTCTTTCACGTTTCGAAAATATATATATATATATATTCAATGAAAAATTGGAAACAACCAACAGATAGTACAAGCTGTTTGGCAGACGAATCGAAACCTCGTCTCCTAGCCTTTGTCGCAAGATCGAGAGAGACCACACACACGTATACGCAATCACATGCATACATACATACATACATACACATACAAACACACACCAACACACACACACACAAGTGTGTAAATGCGAGCGCACACATAAAAGGCTACAAGTGTTATATATCGCTGCACCAACGACTCAAAACTCCTAAAACTTAACTTATATCGTCTCAAAACTCCACTAACTTTGCAGTCTATAAATACCTGTCTTTCTTTTGCTGCCAAATAAACTAAATATATATTTTATTCAACTCAGATATTTTCTTAGAACATAAAACATAAAGAACTATATGTATATTAGAGAATATATAAACAACCGAACAGTATTCATATATCATAGTTTGATAAGTTCTGTTACGCATCAGGAAATAATAAAAAACAAAACAATAGATTCATGTTGTAATATTTTCAATACCTCACACAATATGTCCATTCTCAGTTGTCCAGTATGAAAACTGTCTGAAAGTTGGACGAAAAGACATGTACTTCTAGTATCGATCAATTAATCCGTAAAATAAATCAGACCAAAGTTCTCTCTGATTCTCTCTCTCTCTGATTCTCTCTCTCTCTCCCCTCTCTCTCTCTCCCCTCTCTCTCTCTCTCTCTCTATGTCTATCTATCACTATCTCTGTTTTTCTCCTTCTCTTACTCTACTGACACTTTCACATGAAAACCCATTAAATATACAAAGAATGTTTCCTAAAAAGAAACCTTTAAATAAATACATTTTTGTCAGAGCCAAACGATTCAGTTAGAACAATTCCGCATTATTTACTTTGTGGGCAAATCTTGTGGGGGAAAAACTCCTTTACTTGCTCGCTAAACTAATGCATGCTTTTACAAATAATGGAGAAGACAGCTATTGTTCATTGGAAGTAGTGTGTATATAGTAGAGAATGCAAGACTCTTTATTCATAACAAGCAATATAGAAGTGCTAATTCGAACTGAGCCTGCTATTGCACGAATTCTAGCTTATAAAAGCACATATCGAATTGTTTCAATGGAAGTTTTCTATTTTAAAGTGTTTTGTGTGAATAAATAGATATATCGGAATGAAAACGAAATTACTTGACGAGTCTCAGACATTGCTTGTCCAAACCAAACGTACACTAGAACACTGTATGATTCTGAAAGGAACATTTGAACTATTGTGCAGTTATTATAGTTGTATTACGTCAATTTCTCGGCAATCTCAAGCGTCACACATTTAATCCTCTCTGAATATATGCATGTTTTTGGACAGACGAAAATACAATCTGAATTGATGCATAAATTGAAAGCTGATTTCCATTTTATCATGGGATTGACAGAGAGCTTATTTAAATAAATGAAAAACGGCCCAACATTTAGAATTTTACGGCCAGTTTTAGATATTCATTAGATGAGGCAAAAAAATACTGTTTCATTTCGAAGATTTTCTGTAAATTTAAATACATTCTTCTGCTAATTTTTTTACTATTTTCTTTCGTCGGATACAAATGTTTATGAAGTAAATTTCTATATTTATATTTATTTTAGCTTTATTATTGTGAGCAGAACTAATGATATTGTTGTTGTTGTTGTTGTAGGTGATGGTGGTTTTCTTCATATTTATTATGTGGATTGTGATGATGCTAGCGGTCTTCCCCCTTAAAATGTTCTTTTCATCGATGTCGTCTTTGTTACAATTATTATTATTATTATTATTATTATTATCATCATAATTATTATCAGTATCCTCTTTATCACCGCCCCCTCATCACCATCATCATCATCGTCGTCGTCATCATCATTACTAATAATCGTAATGTTCTTGTTTCTGATTTTACTATTATTACTAACACTTTACAATTTCACATTCGATCGAAATTTGTTTCTTTATGTTGAATAGAATTCTCCGAAACGATAATTTCGTTTATTTCTATTTCCTTCCCAGCATTAGAGTCGAGTTAACAGAGGAAAAAGGAGGGATGAGACGGAGAAAAAGAAAGAGCAATACATACTTTCTCTCTCTCTCTCTCTCACACGTACGTGTATATAAACACATACATTCATATGCAATTAGTTTATATGTAAATGTAGTCGTACATGTGATTAGAGGTACACACACTCATATTGTATAAGTGTATTTAAGTATCCATGCATATATACATGTATATAAATATAATGTACGTATGTATGTATGTATGTATATATATATATATATATATATATATATATACATACACACGCGCGCAGATATAAAAGTCATACATACATTAGTGTATCTCCGTATTTAGCGTATTTCAGGACCTTCAATATATACACATTAACTGGAGCAAAGACTATGTGGTAATTCTCGTAACAATAATAACATTTCCATTGCTGTTGCGCATTTGTCTCTCTCTTTTCCTTCTTTCATTTCCATTTTCAAATTTCTCCATAAAAGGAAGAACAATTTTCTGAAGCAAGCAATTTTCAAATGCACAGATGTGATCAGATTTAATTGGTTATAAAAGTCATTTGTTTGTGTTATCGTCTGTATTCATTAGCAGGTTTATTAGTATTCACAGAGCAACCACATCTATTGAAGAGATAATTAGTCTGACACTCTATATGTTTGTATCTAAATTATGTTTTGACCGGTGTTGTGTTTGGCTGTCTTCAGGTACTAAGGATGGGACGCATGTACATCTCAAATATTCATTGTAGAAATACGCTTTTCTGTTATATATACAAGCACACACGTACTCATCGATGCAGACTTCTTCATACACACACGCACACACACACACACACACACACACACACACACACACACACACACACACACACACACACACACACACACACACACATATATATATGTGTGCGTGTGTGTGTATTATGTGTGTATATACATACATACATGCATATATATATATATATATATATTATATACGTGTGTGTGTATGCTCACATATATATGTGTATGTGTGTGTGTGTGTGTGTGTGTATGAATGTATGTTTAGGTATGTTTATATAACCCAAATAATGACACAAAGAAATATTTTAAAATATCTTAAATGATAAGTTTCAATTTTCTGTCCCAACGCCAGTTTACGCAAATTCGAAATGAAAATTCACGTAATATTTCAGGTTTTAGACGTGCCATTCGAGGGAGAGAAAGTCTCTCAGGTCATCCTGAGTACATTTCTATGTTATTCTAATGGAACTAAAGCTTCTATTTTTGTAAGGCAGTCTTCAAACTTGTCCGCGTGATTCGGAGCATCTTGAGGACGATATGTAGTACATATAACGACATCGAGTTGTCTTCTGTGTACAATTAGTGAGTTACATACTGAATTTTCCATAGGAAAGTCGTTGTAGTTAACTTTGACGTTTTTTTATATTTTGGCATCTGAAGCAGCCGGAGATACGATAATTTGACCAAAATAATCGGATATAGTATGCATTGAAAGAAACCCATTCGGCCAAATTTGGACATACGACAGTTTAGCATAATAGCAAAAACATATATTTATATAAAGAAGAAGAAGAAGAAGTGGGAAGTGGTATCACATAGTAGTAGAGGCTGTCCGTGGAATCTACTTTAATGATCAAGTGACCTAAACGTGACCTGTTGTGGTTGTAGCAGTAGTGACAGGATCTGTTCTGAACAAATTCATGGGTAGCGATTGTTCTTTATCGCTTTCAATATTTGTGTGGGTATTATTCTAAGATCGTCGTAGTAGTGTCATCTGTGGTGAAAGCATTCAAAAGAGGTTTATATTTTGCGGTAAAATATGATTCTTTCCTAATGCGCTGATTATACGATGCACTAGCCCTAAATTTATACAGGCGAAAAAATTTGAAAGTTGCATTGTTATTTAGTGGCAAAAATGTTAACTTAATGCCATTTTTCTGTATTTCCGTATTTTAATCTTGAAGACTATGAAAATATATTCAAAATATTTCATTTTAATTTTTCTTCAATTTAATTGTTTTTCTTCTTACTTAATATCCACCCTTGTTTTATTCTTAGTTGAAAAAGACGAAATTACTAAAACCGGTATTTAGCGTTACAAAATGTATTTCATGATAATTTTTTTTTTAACATTTTCTCCCTTATCTAATTTTCCTTTTATAGATATATATATATTTATATATATATTCTTATAAGCATCCATGCCTTTTGTTAAGTCAGAATCTCCCTGTATGTTTATAACCATATTTATCAAGCGTAATAAATACTTATGTATATGTATGTATGTATGTATGTATTTATCCATATATATATATATATATATATATATATATATATATATATATATATATATATATATACACACATACATACATATAAGGAGACATATATGTATATGTGTGTGTGTATAAATATACATACATTGATTTGTATACACATACATGCATATGTATATATGCATATATGTTAATACATCGGTGTATTTACTTATCTACAATGAGAATATGATATTGATATTCTGACACTGGAGTTTCTGATTAATGTAAGTGTAGATGATTAGCATAAATCAGCAGCAGCCTGACGCTAAACTCTGCAAGCCTGTCGCACTACGTTACCATATTTCCAAGCACTTTGGTTTATATTAAATGAGGAGGTTGGCAAACGTTCTCGTGGAATTGTCTTCGTTCGCCTAGAAGGCCAATACTAAAATATCTGATAATGACAGACTGCTCGTTGAGAAGACCACTTCATGTCAGATATTTGATTAAGTTAAGTTTCCATTTATGATCAAATCGAGTTGACTGATGAAGGCAGTGTGCAGTGATCTTTTCCCTTCGTAATAATTACTCCGCTGTTGTCCATCCATAATACTTGTCCACTGGTCGGACACCAACGTTGTATAGTTATGTTAAAGAGGTAAAGGTCACTACAAGAAGCATCTGTTTATGATCTCAAGAATACTTACTGAATAGTGATACGGACTGAAAAACCATTCTTATTTTCTTCTCTTTTGCTTCTATTCAGAGAGAAACTTTTCATTTATCAAATATATATATTTCTATACATTTCCAACTAAACGAACATGTCTCTCTCTCTCTCTCTCTCTCTCTCTCTCTATATATATATATATATATAT
>NC_068986.1:111193513-111194233 GCF_001194135.2 Octopus bimaculoides
TATATATATATATATATATATATATATATATATATATATATATGTGTGTGTGTGTGTGTCTTTGTGTGTAATCATATATAAATATACATATATGGAGGCAAACAAGCACACACCATATAGATACATATATACATACGTGCGTATGTGTTTGTGTAAGTGTAAGTGTGTGTATGTATGTGTGTGCATGCATGTTTAATGATTCTCCTCAGTATAAATATTAATGTTATCGGTGACACTGACGTCCAGGTTTATTCCATTGTTAATGCGCAGGGACATTAATGCTTAATTAAAATATCAGCGAAAGTTCAGTGGTTTCAGTAACACTGTTCTCTCGTGAAGACGTTTCAGCCAACCTAGATTCCTCTCTGTTCAAATAATGAACTTCCGGTAGCAAACTTCGATATTGCTCGCAAAACCTGACTTCTTCTTCTTCTTCTTCTTCTTCAAATTCTTAATAGTAACAAGGGTCTGGTTGATAATCATCATTATGATATCCACAACAGTTACTACTACTACTACTACTACTACTACTACTACTACTACTGCCGCTGCCGCTACTACCACAATTACTACTACTAACGTCGCCGCTACTACTACTACTACTACTACTACTACTACTACTACTAACGTCGTCGCTACTACTACTACTACTACTACTACTACTACTAACGTCGCCGCTACTACTACTACTACTACTAACGTCGCCGCTACTACTACTAC
>NC_068986.1:111194243-111195506 GCF_001194135.2 Octopus bimaculoides
ATTACTACTACTAACGTCGCCGCTACTACTACTACTACTACTACTACTACTACTACCGTCGCCGCTACTATTACTACTATTACTACTACTATAACTGCTGCTGCTGCTACTATTACTACTGACAAGTGTTTACCACTACTAACATCATCCTGATATATCCGCGCAATCCCCGTCGTCCTCATCGTGCTCCTCCTTCCCTTCATCTTCATCTTCATCATCATCATCAGCCGATTAAGTGCGAAGGGGTTAGATTAGGAGCTAGAATTAGCACCCTTACCGCCCTCCAACCGATCTCGCCGACAAAAACGACAAACACTGCCATTAGATTGTCAAATTAGACAAAAATATAGACTATCGTGAATATGGAAGGCAGGTATTGACAGATTTAATCCGATTGGATTGGATCTGTTGCTAATGAACTCCGTTAGTTATCCTGATTATCGCCATAATAAATATATCCTCTCTGATGTGCTTCACATTTAATAATGCTATACGAAAAAGAAAAAAAAAAGCCTAATTAAATGAAGCTTAAATTGGTATAATTAAAGTTGGTTAAGTTTGTGTATAAATAGTATTTAAATTAGTGTTTCAAATTAGTTAAATTAGTATTTAAAATGGTGAATTGTTAGAATTATTAGAATGTAAGCTATATTATTTGCCGTTAATCTTTCTGGCTCTAACTTAGGTGATAAAATCCAAGAGATAATCTATTCCTTTCAGCCTGAGTTCGATAAATAAGTTGTCAGTCAAAAGAAGTGAGTTGCTAGATTATTTTCAATAGATGAACGCTATTTCTGCTGGTAACTGCACAGCTGTTTTTTTTTTAATGCTTGTGTGGGTATGTGTGTGTGCGTGCAAGCGAGCGGGTGTGTGTGTGTATTGTGTGTATATAGATACATAAATAACTTTCTTGTATTAGCCACACAGGGCTGCACACAGAGGGGACAAATACAACTGTAGAGCTTTTCTTTAAAAAAAAAAAAGAAAGACATAAAACAAATCCGATCAAAAGGTAGGGGTAAGCCAAAAAAAAAAAAAGGGGGTATCGAATATCAGAAAATGTCAATTGTGTAAAATGGGGTAACATTAGGTTTATCCATGGAGAGAAAAGCCTACGGAAAAGACCATGGTAACCTCAGCGGGGAATAGACACATGAGAGCGAAGTGCTCTCTCTCTCTCTCTTTTTTTTTCTCGATTTATAGGTATCAAAGAGGTATCGTCACTCGCACGCACCATCTTTGTTACATTCACCCACCTTTTAA
>NC_068986.1:111202156-111205013 GCF_001194135.2 Octopus bimaculoides
GTATCATCACCAAGTCATCTGTGTGGAGAGAGAGTGTTGAAAATTCCTTCGCTAACTGTTCGCTCTTAAAGCGTACTAGGACCGTGGCAAATTTTCGTCCCCAAGTAACATGACTTTGAAAGGGCCATATCGGTTTGAGACAAATCTCAATTTTTTGGGTGGAGAAATTCTCCGGTCGCTTCGTTTTCTTGTTGATAAGTCTGTATGATATGTGCTTCTTGTTTGTATTTTCAATAATTGCTTTTGGTATGTGTATTTGTACAGTGTCACCTTCTTTCGTGAGAAGGGATTTTGTGTCATTGATAGATAGATAGATAGATAGATAGATAGATAGATAGATAGAGATAGATACATACATACTTAGATAGATGTATAGTTATATCTAGATCTGGTTACTGTTCTTACACCTGTCTTGTCTTTTGCTTTTCTGTAAATTTCAAATATGTGTGTGTGTGTGTGTGTATGTCGTTAATTCCTTACAAATTCAAATATGTTTAACTATGATTTGCGATCCTAGATAAACTTATCTGACCCAGTGTCTAGCAGAGGGGACAGGTAGACACGTAACCCTTGTAAATAAGCCGGGCAATTTCATGATGCAACTTCATCATGAAGAAGATAAATTTCAACGTAAATGGAGGAAGAGCATTTAAAACAAAAATAATGATATTAGTCAAGTTGAAATCATCTTTTATTTATTCCGGCAGGTAAGAGAGCCTTATCGAAAATACGTCAAATATACTTACACAATTTTCCTCCAGAAATCATTTGTTCACGCAGTAGTTGTCATAGCCGCGTTGAAGGAATCATTAACCACATATGGAAGATTGTCAGTTTGTTTATGTAAGAAGAGTAAATTGCTTAGAAATTATGGAATCCAGGTATACCAGTAGCTTCAAAAACAGTACTGCTGTTAGTTGTAGCATAATAAATACAAGGGGCACGATAAATCATGGTAGAAAATTATAAAAGGAAAGGATGGTGTAACAGAAATTATATTTGAATGACTAATGTTATTTCCATTTGTCAGATATCAACAGAAGACAAACCTCACCTGTTTTACAGTTGTGTATTGATCAAGACCTCATCATATGATCACACACACACACACACACACACACACACACACACACACACACACACACACACACACACACACACACGCGTATCAACGCCACATGATAATCTAATCGAAAAGATTTACATCGGGTTATGCGAAGCCGATTTCAAGAGACGCTACGCAAACCACGTTTCATTTTTCCGGCGCATCGACGAAAGTAAACCACTAATTTGGCCAATGATGAATGGGGTTTGAAGACCAACCCCACACCATATAGATTCAAGTGGAAAATCGTATAAAAATCCATGCCATTGATTAATGTATCTAAGAAATACAACTGATGCGTAACTGAAATACCGCATATTCATTTTAGATCTAAGAATTCCACTGCGCAGATATACGACAAATATCTGTTGGTCAATTGGAAATCACCACCTTCTCTCAATTGAACCGATGAATCGCAGATGTTAACTCCATTTCTGTTATTCCATTCTACATCTAGCTTTATCATTGGCATTACGGTCAAAGAGGATATAACTAATATTTTTTACGTTTTCATTCTATTTTTCCGATTTTATTTCATCCTTCGAATTTTTGCAACCACAATCTTATTGTGTACTTTGTTGACTTCTCTTGTTCTAGCGTAATTAATTGTAAATTGTATAAGCCATGTTCTCAATGCCTGAGGATTGATTGTAAGGACAATGTGTTATTAAAACTTGCCTAGACTACATCTGCAATGCATGATTTTATTAGTTGTGTCGCAACTGTATATTGTATGAAAAAATATTTACACACACGCACAAACGTACATGTGTGTGTGCGTGCATGTATATATATTATATGATACACATTTACATATATGTTATATATTATATATGTTTGTATGTGTATGTCTGGAGAGAAGAGGAGAGATATATGAAGTGTTATACATATGGAAGTCCCTAAGTTGTGGGGGCACCAAACTTTGGCACCGAGAACTATCCAGCCCCAGAGCTGGACGTTACTGCACTGCTCCTAGACATCCCGTCTTGAGTGAGACTCAAGTGCCAGCCGTTATTTAACATCTTGCCAAACATCTGAGGGATCTACATGATGTACTAGTCGATGCTTTTAAGTGAATATTTGACCTCATTCTGTTCAATGTTACACATGAAACAAAAGAAAGCTCAAAAGAGGGCAGCAACATACAAAGCTCTTCTTCACATAAAACTCACTGAAAAGGTGAATACCCCGACATTTCACATGCATAGCCAGGAAATAGGGGCTGAAACCATAAAATAATCTGTCTGTCTATCTACCTATTTCTTTACCCATCTGTTTATCTATCCATCTATCAATCTCTTTGTCTATTATCCAACTCTATACACGCACACATACATACATACATACATTCATACACACACATAATCATGTATATATATATTTGTATATATATATATATATATTCAGAATGAGAGAAAAAACCAAGGCTGTGAAGATTTTAGAAAATTTATAAATTAGTCTTACAGCTGTTTCTATGATATTTATTATATCCCTTCATCGGAGACGGTGTGAGAAAATGGTTAAGCAATAGTTAATTTAGATGAGATACGAAATAGAGAGTGAAGTGGAGGAATGAAAATAGATGTGAGATATGCAGGGATATTGCATTTATAGACCTATTATTTAGCCAGAATGGTACACATACAGAGTGGAATATATTTTTGTTTACACCATCCTTTTTACACCATCCTTTCCAAAATGGTATACATACAGAATGGTATACATTCTATATATATATATATATATATATAT
>NC_068986.1:111205258-111214694 GCF_001194135.2 Octopus bimaculoides
TGTGTGTGTGTGTGTGTATCCCAGAACATGTAGGCAACCAGGAATTACTTTCTATATTAAAAAATTAAAATATCAAAGGCAGCGCTGGTAATTGGAGCTGACATTTCGTTCTAATAACATATTAATCACAGCGACACATTAATTGCTAGCATAGAATATTTTAAACTTCGTAAAACAGCAGCAGACAATGCATACTAGAATGGAAGTGACGAATTTAAGACTGAAACGAATATTTCCCGTAAAACGGGAAATGGTAAGACTGCTATTTTGTAACCTCTAGAGGAAAGCTTACCTTAGTTCACCATTTCAATCACAATCACGTCGACTAAGTTTATAAGTTTGCGTATCTATACCCGCATAAAAAAATACTCTCTCCCCAACACATGTGGGTGTACATGATAAACATACACACAAACTTATATAGAAAGCTTTATACCAAAAGGTACCTAAAAGAAACCGGAATTTTGCAATATTATTTCATCCGCTTAGCTTTACATGTTTACACTTTTATCGCTTTCGAAGCAAAATATCAGACGAGGCGCGTTTTCCCCTATTCGAAGCAGTCCTGCCACTTTGTCGAAGTGATGCCTTTTAATGCCTCCGTCGTTTTTATCTTCACCTCTTCCACCTCGGCAAATTCCGTAGCACCAGATTCCGTCACCAGTGATGACCTACGAAAATAGTCCGGATCAACTTTCAGCTGTTGTTTCAGTTCATGACACGCATTCTTTTGTGACTGCTTTTGATCTTCCGTGAGCAATCGAGGCGCAAATTTTGCTGCTATTCTTTTCATTTGCAATTCCTCAATGAAAGTTCATTGATAGGAGCTCCAAGACACACCAGTCATATCAGCAAGTTCGTCAAATGTCTTTCGAGATCAGTTCATGAATTTCATGATGTTTTCATTCTTTCAGGAGGTCGATAGTCGTCTTGAACGAGGTTGGTTTTCAAGTAACCATAAGGTGAAGACAACTCGTAAACTTGTGTTTTGCTCATGGCAGGAGTTTCGACCGCCTTTTTCGCCAGTAGAAAACAGAATTTCACAGAAACATGTTCTTCCTTTGTTTCAGCTGTCGCAAAAATTGACAAATAAGGGAGAAGCACTGCGAAGCAAAGACACATCACGTGACAGTGCGATCTGACTCAACGATGCAGTTCGGCAGGCTGATGCCTGAGGGTCGCGTCATGTGGCTTATAGTGCGGGACCTGAACTACAACGAATTTGTTCCACACAGATCGTTTCCGGTTACTTTTGTGTACTAAACACAGACACATACAAACATACACAGACACACACAAACATACACAAACACACACAAACATACACAGACACACACAAACATACACAGACACATACATATAAATGTTTTATTATTAGCTTCAGTTCGAGAGCTGCGACCATGCTGGGGCACCACCGTTGGCTTTGCTAAACTTTTACTACTTGAAATTTCCTCTAATATGTGACATTTGGTAAATAAGGGAGTTTGATTCTGACGCCCTCATCTGCGATTCCTACTGCGAGGTAGTTTCGTCTGGAACACTTGATAAAGACAACGCCGAGCCATGTACGTCTGTCGGTCTCTTTGGGAGGAGATTGGATTACTGTGGGTCCTTGAAATCCAATCAATTACAATAATAGGTTCTGTATCCTGATGATAATGTTAGAATATTTGGCACAATTCAGTGGAGCCTCGGTCTACCATCTGTGCAATTTTCAATGCCAAAGTTCGGAACACACCCCATAATATTCTTGTTATATGTCAGAGCGTATCTTCTCTGCATTCGGTCTGGAGAGTAGAATATTATCTTTTTCAACCTGTCGCATTGAGATTCTTTGTGTAGCTTTGATGGGTTGTTTCGAGTTCCGTTGTTAATTTTACGCTTATTGGTGTCCATAGTTGTGTACAGTAGTCTAAACGTTTGTGGACAAATGTAAATTCAAAGACAACCATCGATGCGGGTTCTCTCGTTCCGAGTAATATGCACCTCAGTAATATGCACCTGGAAAGATCCAGCATTATTCAAGACACTGCTTAGATCGCACACTGATTTTGATTCAGAGATTCTAGTCCCTCCAAATGTAACGCATCCTCTTTGGGTGCTTGTAGCGCACGTCTTGTAGTTTCGCAACATTAAATTACTTACGTATATGTATTTCATTTTCTTCAAATTCTTGATATCTAAATTTGTTCCATACTGAGAATTATTTTCAGAACTTGCTGTTCACCAGCTTCTTTTCCATCAACTTACAATTCCTTCCAGGTTTCTTTACATCATTTTCCTTGAATTTTCAAAGTTTCCTCCGTACAACTTTTCCGACATCCTCTGTTGCATCTGAAGCTGATTTTAGTTTTGAACAATTTTTAAACGATCCATAGAAACACCTCCAGGCTGTGGATCGATTTGTTAGGACTAGCCACAGCTGCAACTCCTACAAATTAACTCTGTTTATCAGTTGGCAATATAAGAAACTATTTAGTCTTATTAGAAGGTCGGATCAAATAATTTAAACTTAACTGCATTATTTCCAACATTTATCTTTTATCTTTATCTTTTACTTGTTTCAATCATTAGACTGCTGCCATGCTGGGGTACCGCCTCGCAGAATTTTAGTCGAACGAATCGACTCCATTTGTTTTAAAGTCTGGCACTTACTGTATCCTCCGATTTGCCGATCTGCCAAGATTCGGGAACGTAAAGAAACCACCACCGGCTGGGTGTCAAGTGTGCACACACACGCACACATGCACGCACACGTAGATTTCTTACCACACTGCCACGCCTGGAATCCTCAACATTTCTCAACTTATAAAAGCTATTACTTCAACAAGGAACAGTATTGGCGTCTTTCTCTGTTTCTATATATCCCATTATCTATTTGCATTAATAACTGATTTCCTTATTAAGTATTTGAAAATCTGCTTGAAATCCAACAGATTATATACAACAGCTCTCGTCCCTATGTCTATAAGGTTTGTATATATAAATGACGAAGTTCTATCTGGAAAATTGAATTTCCTCAAATGAATGGTAATTAATTTAGGGCAGAAAACCTTAAAAGTAGTAACACTATATTCCTATAAGTACCAAACAGATGGCCGTTTCTGATGCGCGTAAGTACACACAATCTCTCCTCTGTGGAGTTCTAAATATGTTGCATTTATCTACGCTGATTTGCGATCAATAATCTCTCTACACAATTATATTTAGCACTAAGTGTTTAAAACTACGAGTGGTGTACTTAATTGTAGTTTGATAGTGTCTTAATTTCGCTTTCATACATTCGTAGTTGTGAACGGTTTCAGGAAAGGTCTTGAGCAAGATTAGTGGTGGCCTCATAAAGTAGTGAGACTGAGAAAATTAGACAAATTGCACTGTTGGCTGGTGCTATTTGACAAAAATATATGTTTATGGAGTGGAGGAATTTCCAGACGACAACGCTTTGACAAGTAGGGACAGGAGTGCAGCACTGCATGTGGAAGACACAGCCTCAATATGAAATCAGCCAATCCCGGGGATCCAAACCCGCTGCAGTCAGGGAAGGAAAGTCAGATCGAAGCGACAGTAGATATCTGCGCCGAGTATTGCGATGGACAGATGCATGCTAACATATTCATGGTAAGCTTTGTGCTCTGTCTGCTTTGGCTGTACTGTACGTCATAAGCGTCCGTGTGTGTACGTGTATTCGTGAGTGTATGTGCGCGTTTGTGTGTGTGCGCGCGTTCTTCTGTTTGTATGAGGATGACACTGACCTAGATGTAGTAGCAGCCGACTACTATAGGTCTCACTTGATTAGCGGACTAAAGCTTTTAGACTAGTTTTGTTTAGTTCTAGAACACAATGAGTATTATAATTCTTAACACAAAAGGATTTGATGAGGAGGAGATATGTCTCGTTGCTCTAGGAACTCATGCTACCACGTAAAGGCTCTCACGCAATCATACGATATAGTGTTAGGTAGACAAAGACATTTTGAAATCTATAGGGTCTATAAATACTTGCCCAAATTGATTGTTGTCTTTATACTACCAAATGCGTTAAGGTGCATAGCTTAGTAGTTAAGGCATTCTGCTCATGATTACAAGATCGTGGTCTCGAATTCAGGTGGTGCGTTGTGCACTTTTTTGAAGCAAAACACTCATTTCATGCTGGTTTGCGATGACTTTCACATCTGACGTGTGACACACCGCACTCCTTTATAGACAATGTAGGTTTAATTGCTGGAACGGGCTCATGTAAAGCACAAACATTTGATCACTATAAGCAAATCTTCTTACCAGGTTGTACTGCCAGAAGTTGCAGAACTTTTATCTCACGTTTAACACAGAAAAGACCATCAACACAAAGCAAATGTAAACAAGTGTTTCTTAATTACAACACATATAAATGAAATATACCACAGCTCACTATTTAAACGAAGTTAACACAGACTTCATTATTTCTCTTTCTGCGCAGTAAAGGTTTTCATGGATATTTTCTAAGCTAATAATGTTGCTTTTGTGATCGCAAATACAAAATATTTTTTCAGAACCTACTAATATTTCTCTCCCGACTAATTTTCTCAGGTAATACTGACAGCAAGATCGAGTATGTTTCCTTATAGAGGTTTTATAACCCCGAAACATACTCGCAGATGTCACCTTAATAGCAAAAGCACACACGCTTCAACATGTTGCATATTATAAATATGTAATTAAAAATAACAATTTAGAGTTGTCTCCCCTAACTTTTGAGACTTGAATTAAAAACCAAAATGGTAAATATTTGTCTTTACTATGAACATAATGTTAGTTAATTAAACGTTGGAATTCTTTACATAAATGTTTAGATAGCTATTGTAAACCATTTAGTTTTCATGTAGATCGTGTCCCTGAGTAAATTTCCTTCATACAAGTGTTGTCACATAAATATTCATTTTTAGATGATTCGTTTTAGATCCTTAGATCTTACTTAGGTATATATTTTTTATATACTTTTACTTTGGTTTATACGATTTTATATTCTGATATACGAGATTATATGATTTTCTATATTCCATAATTAAACAGCCTTTAGCTGAAGAAATTGTAATTAAGATTCTGGAATGCCACAATCTTCATATCGGTCATGTCATTGTGACTATTATCTCTTCATATAGACTTAATTCTCTTAATATTAAATTATTGAGAATTCATTCAGGAAAATGTGAAGAAAAAATAATAGAGTCATGCAATCAAAAAGACTTTTATATCTTTCCTAAGATTGATACAGAGTGGAATTTTAATTAAGAAAATAACCTTCACAAAAAATGTCATATGAAGACAGTAAAGGTAAAAAGGTAAGAATAATGACGAAGTGAGAACTTCGAGGAGAAGAGAGAGAGAGAGAGAGAGAGAGAGAGAGAGAGAGAGAGAGAGAGAGAGAGAGAGAGAGAGAGAGAGAGAGAGGAGAGAGAGAGAGAGAGAGAGAGAACGGGAGAAATAATATTGTCAGTGGAAAGTGTGTATGTGAGTAAATATTTGTAAAGTTTCTATTCAGAGTGAAGAAATAAATTTGGTGTCATTGATGATAATAAGTGCTACATCATGCATGCAGGAAGAAGAGAGTTATATACTCCAGGTGATAATAATGATAGAGCTAAGAACAAAACGAAAACGTAAGAACAAATAGAAGAAAATGAAAGGCATGGAGTGAACACAAATAAACAACAAACAAACATTGTTAGTGAATGTATATCATTGTTCGGAAGAGATAGTGTACGTGAAACAGTTTATGTGGAGCAGATTTTGTTTTATGGTTGAAGTTGCTGTAAAGATTGAATAAAATCGTGATTGAAAGCTGCAAGCAATCGTATAGAGGAATATAATGTTAGGTAGATAAACTAGGTGTGAAGTCAGGTTTGAGAGGAAATGAGAATGTAGAGGAAGAATAGTAAAGTAGAGCAAATAAGTGAGAGAAGCACACGATGGGAAGGAAAAAGAGTCATCATGTAAGAAAGAGAGAGGGAGGGAGAGAGAGAGAGAGAGAGAGAGAGAGAGAGAGAGAGAGAGAGAGAGAGAGAGAGAGAGAGAGAGAGAGAGAGAGAGAGAGAGAGAGAGAGAGAGTGAGAAATTGAATAAGGACTGCAATAGAGAGGCGGAAATTAAAGACACAGAGAGATATAGACAGTGATGAAAGAAGAACACTGAGTGCAATAATTGTTTGTTAAAATGATATTATGTACGGTGTTGAATGATATGCTATGTATACAGAAACACACACATAGTCATGCAAAAACACATGACACACCACACACACACACACACACACATCTATATATAGATGTAAAAAAACATACCCTGATATATATATATATATATATATATATATATATATATATATATAAATGTTTGTATATTTTTTCAATGTGTACGAATAACAAGGAAAAAAAAAAGATAATACGGTGACAAAGTTCAAGTTAGACCCAAATATATTACAGACCACTTATAAATGTAGAAATTCCAAGGTTAAGTGAAATGTTTTTGCATAACATGGATAAACTAAGAAATGGAGTCAAATGTAGGTGTTACTCAAATCATTTTTACTTCCAAAATATGTTTCAGAAAAAGCATTGATATTTTTCCAAAAGGAATAAAAGTGATGTAAAACAACGGAGCCATCTCGTCAGGGAAAAAAGGAACAAAACACATCATTAAGCCATTGTAACCGAATGTGATTTCCACGTACGTAAGTATATGATCTAAGGAGAATTCTAGCAATTTATGTTTTGTTTTTAACCTGTTAATAGCAATAAATTAATAAGAATTTTTGCGGCGTAAGGGAGATAACCGTTCTTTATATCCCTTTATACTTAATAAGAATCAATCTAGAACTTTTAAAGATAATTACCCAAATAACAAGGTGGGTTCTAATAAAACAATTCGGTTGATCATTCCATTTGATAAGCAGATCAAATCCAACCTCCCTTATCAATTTCCTGAAGCTATAGATAAGAATTTTCCAAACAATTCCAGATACCATACCATTATCAATTCACACCGAATTAGGATAGATTTTCCAAAGACTAGAAACCTTTCACAAATCATTTCTTCACATAAACATAAGTTATTACATACAATTCCACTTAATAAAAATAATAGCAGTGATATTATTGACGCTAACATTTCTTTGAGCAATACTAAAAGCTATATTAATATTCCTGATATAAATTCGAATCGAATTCGGTTCCTTAGCGACAATTCTGAGAGTAGAACCTCTGTTTATCAAAGTAAAATTACTTCGGGTTCTGATGACTTTTTTTTCGTCTCAGTTGTCGAAAAGAAAATCTAACCATTATTCTACTTTCACACATAGTGACAAACGCAACAATATTGGGCTTGGTAACTTTATTTTGTCTCTAAAGGAACATAATAAACAATACGTTTTGGAATGCAAAATTCTATCGATATCCTTTCCACTTGGCAAAAATGAAACATTTTGTCCGCTCTGTAACGATGAGCTCTTTTTCATCCATTTCTCGAAGAATTCTCTTGTAAACGCGTTTAAAGAACGCGTTTAAAGAACGCGTTTATTGTTGTAAACATTGGCAAAGATTGGTTCCTATAAGTAATTTCTACCAGTCTATAAAATCCGACCTTTAACTGTCTTCTTACATTGCATTCCAACTACTTATGTCTATTTCCACAAAATAATTTTCCACTCTATATTTTCTGTTAATTTCGTTAATTTCAAAAATATCTTCCTAGCATTTTCTAACGTCATATACTCATGTACGCGGAAATCACACTCGGTTAAAATGGTTTATTGATGTCTTTTTTTCCTCATTTTTTTCCACGGCGAGATGATTGCATTGTTTTATTTAATCTTTATACCCTTCGGAATAATCTCAATGCTATTTTCGAAACCTGCGTTTGACTCCATTTCTTAAATTAAATAAACAAATAAATAAATATATAAACACACTTTTGTTTGTGTATTAATGGTGCCATTGGTTTCAAGTTAGGAACATTTTTTTTTAATATCTTAGCAAGAAAGCAAAAGTGGCCTAAATACACAAATAAAGGAATTCTATCGACCAATCAGGTGTTGATTATTCATTCTTGTCCTTCAACATTTACGTATAGTTATATACATATACACGCAGACAAACGCACACACACACACACACACACACATCTATACATGCACATTTTCATTATGGGTACAAGTTACAGAAGCACCGAAAGTTTCATCAATTGCTCTTAAATATTTGTTTATTATGTCCACGATAAATGTGACGTCAAAAACATCACTAAGTGCTACTAAACGAAACTATCAACCTTCTGCCGCTCCTAAAACTGTGCAAATAAATGGCCAAGTGGTTAGGGCAGTGAACTCGCGGTCGTACGGTTGCGGTTTCGATTCCAAGACCGAGCGTTGTGAGTGTTTATTGAGAGAAAACAGCTTTAGGTATTTTCGCTCAATAAGCACTCACAACGCTCGGTCTGGGAATCGAAACCGCGATCGTACGTCCGCAATCCGAAGCCCTAACCACTCGGCCATTGCGCCTCCAAATAATTTTGAAAAATGCAGAATGAATAATAATCAAATGGAGCAATGTGCGGCGAATATGGTGGACGGGGCATCGTTTCCAATTCAAACTGCTCCAGCCTTTGCAATATCATCCTTGCTGTATGTGGCCGAGGATTAACCTGATGGAAGAACACCTTTTGTCTAGAACCCAAAGATGGTGAAGACATTCTTTAGCTTGGGCTGCCCGTGTTTTGCTTGACATTTTTATAGACAACCCATTTCTCGTCACCAGCCACTATTTCGTCCAAACAAAGGTTCAGTCCTGAGGCGTAACAGCAAAGAAGAGCTCACGTTCACACTCTCCACGTTATTAGACTCTGAATGTTTGTGAGGAACCCATTGACCCGATGGCACACATGTGTCGATGAATGGTTGGATGATCAAATCCAAGGTTTTCTGCTAGTCCCCCAATAGTTACGACGTGACTTTGTTCCACCAGGTTTAGCAGGACATCTTCGTCGAGCTCAACAGATCTTCCAGAACGAGGCCCATTTTCTATGCTATAGTTTCCGGCTCGAAATTTCTGGAACCACCGTTGACACTGGTTTACGCTAATTGTCCGACCTCCACGTACTGCATTAATATTCCTCATACTTTCCGTTGCATTGTTGCCTTTATTGAACTTATAAAGAAAAATATGCTGAATATGCTCTTCTTACACTTCCAATATTGCGTTCAAAACATATCTGTTAAAATCGAACTGTACTCTTCAATACTTGCACTAATAATAAGCACAAGGTAAATTTACTACCTGTTTTTATAGCAAGTTGATGCAGGTAGTTCCTCGCGTCCCCCTCTGACTTCTAGTGTATGCAATTGAGAAACCGCATTATTTATAGGATAACCAATATATATATATATATATATATATATATATATATATATA
>NC_068986.1:111215704-111222908 GCF_001194135.2 Octopus bimaculoides
ACACACACACACACACACACACACACACACATTTATTTGCAGATAACGTTAAAATGCAGTATTCCAAATCTGTATGTAAATGTTATATTTGTGTAAAGTATGCATAAGATTTGGATATAGAAAATATTTTCTTCAAAATATTAATACCAAAGTAGCAGAGTGAAAACTTTCGGGGGTATTATTTATAAACCATTACACGTGTTTTACTTTCTAATAGGAGTTACAATATTGCACATGTAGTATAAAACCTGTAAATGCATTTCTTATAAAAACTTAAGACAGAGAATCAAATAATATTATTTGCTTCTCTGTCATCAGTTGACAACCGATGTCGCTTTGTTTACGTCTCCGTAACCTAGTGGGTCGGCAAAAGTGATCGATAAAATAAGTACTTGGCTTACAAAGAATAAGTCCCGGAATCGATTCGTCGGTTCGTTCGACTAAAAACGCTGTCCTCCAGCACGGCCGCTGTCAGATGACTGAAACAAGTTAAGCAATACACACACATATATATATATATATATATATACGTATATATACCCTATCTGAGAGAATGGATGGATGACATCTTTCCGAATAATATTTTGTCAGAGACATACCTGCATATTTTGTGACCCGGAGTTAAACATCTTTGATGACAATCACCATAGAACATGAAATTTGCCCAATTTAACTCACTGCTTGATGTATCTAACTCGGCGTGTGTATATTAAGCTCATTTTACATTATGTTTCTATTAAATGTATCTTTCTTTAACAAACCGCACGTACCACGAATCTTAGCATGAATTATAGTCAATGTTATTTCATTGAATTAATTTTCGACACACATCAGCCGTTTGTTTGGATTCATAGTGATTTTCTTTAGAATGTTTTGTTATAAGAAAAACTCATAAATTTAAAATAAATTCGTTCTAAGAGACGCCTCATCAAAATAATGATGTTTCGCCGCATCAATAAGCATCTTATTGATCCAATATTAACAAATTTTAATTAGATACATTTTATTCAACCACAAAATCTTTGATTCAATGAAATTCGTGTTCAAATTTGATTTATTGGACAAATTTTAATATTAATTATTACTTGTCAAAATGGCGTCCTTTAAATAAGTTAGAATAAAATACACGCTTTAATGAAAGCAAGTCTGTGTTTTTGTGAATGCCAGGTTTGAGCTCGACAGGAAACGGTGTCCGGTTTTAACATGCAAATATGGTTGTCATACAATCTATGCTTAAATACAAGACGCAGAGAAATAGAAATATGGGAAAGAGAATCAAAGTGACTTTGCATGCGTGTGTTTGTGTGTGCGAGAAAGATAGATACACACACAGAGAGAGAGAGAGAGAGAGAGAGAGAGAGAGAGAGAGAGAGAGTGATGTAGTTTCTGATCATGGAATATAGAGAAAAGTACGGAAGCAAGTCAAGGAAAGAGAGGCAAATATGTTGAATAGGAAATGTCAATAGAGATCTGTGGAAGTTCACATGTCAGAACATTGCCGCATATATTGAATATTTCTGAAGATATTATAATAAAAATAATACTTTTAATAATTTGCATTCATCAATCAATATATTTAAATTTTTATGTCAACTATCAACTATACTAAATATGTGCGTATGAGTGTGTATATATTATGCATATATACATATATGTATACATACATAAATGTGTTTATAAACAGTTGTAGGATTCGTTAGAATGAAGATATTTAATTATTCAGTATACCAAGAAAGGGGCGAGTTAATCAAATACGTATGCGTACTACATACATACGCATGATCATATATGCATATACATACAAGCATATAGATTCATGATCCAATAAATGTTCTAGATAGAAAATACGGAATTTTTCAGGTATGGCGTTTCGAAAACAGACGGACGACATTGGTTCTAAAGGTTCACTACAGTTGTTTCAAACCGTATTTTAAAAATTCATGTTTAGTTCGATTACAATGATTACAGCATGGAAATACAGTCTTTATCAGGTGATTAATATTTCGAGGGGACAAAAAGTGATAAGATATAGAATGACTATTTGTTATCCATCGGCAAGCGAACGTTAATGCCATCTTTGACTATGGCGTAGATTCTCATCGAACAGGCTACTTCCAGTATAATGGTTAAGTAACTACTATACATAGTAGTATTAAAGTTATGAAGTATAAAGCAAATAAAAGAGAAATTAAATTAAACACTCTTATATCATTTGCCTCAACGCAGAAGTGTGTATGTTTATATAAGTGTCTGCACGTACGACTGTGCGTGCGTGTATATATATTGGGAGAAAAAGACTCAGATAGACAAATAGATAGATAGACAGGCCGACAAAGAGACAATCAGATAGATAGATAGATAGATAGATAGATAGATAAACACTTCCACTTATCCCGTGTTCTACCATAAAAAATCCAGTTTCGTATTCATTCATGTCCATTGTTCTACTTATGTACAAGTTAGATAGTTTATAAATTCAAGAGACCTAGGCCTAAATAATTAAAGATTTGAAATATGTTGTTCTTCTGTGCCAGATAATCACTAATGCCCTTCTAACGGACACATAAATCATAGATGGCGCTCTTTGAGCAACCCAGTAGGCAATACTACCGACAGTGGCTATCTATTTAAACATGACGTACACAAGTACATTTATTTTCTACATGCATGTGTACGGTAACTATAGCAGACAAAAGTCTGCCTCATGTGCCTTGCAAAATTTAATATATTTATTTAATTTCTTAATGAAGTGTCAGCTGAATGTCTTGGGTATATCACGTAATAATCATTATTAAATATTGCAAGTTTATATGTATAAGCACACACACACATGTATGTATTTTTGTAAACATATATATATATAAAATAATGAAGGCAGTAAAACATCTTACAACTACGTTTACAAGCGTTTCATCATCGTTTAGTATAACCAGTCGTTTGTTATTCAGTAACTACACCAGGAACTATTGATTAATTTCCATGTGTAATTTAGGTTTTATGTTGTGTTATATTGAAAGTGATGAAACGATCGTAAAAGATGAATTAAATAGTTTCCAGAATTTATTTTTTCGTATTTGTTATTATATACACTCTCTGGACATTTTGTTGGTTTACGGATCATTCGAGTGTTTGCATGCAAAAAGCTTCATACCTTTCAATTTTCTGATAGCCGGTATCTATAGCAGTGGTTCATGTGATTATACACTAGCTATATATATATATATATATATATATATATATATATATATATATATATAGATAGATAGAGAGAGAGAGAGATAAAGTGCGCACATATATGTGTATATGCTTGTGTGTATATATATATATATATATATATATATATATATATATATATATACACACACATAGGTTTATAGAAAGATAGATAGATAGATAGATAGATAGACAGATAAATAAGTATGCGCAAATATACATGTTTGTGTGTGTAAATATAGATATACATATACATGTATATACATATATATATATATATGTGTATGTGTGTGTGTGCGTGTGTGTATATATGTATACGCGTGTGCGTGTAAACATATATATACACACATACACACACACGCATACATACACGCTATATTGGTCAAAGCACTTATAATTTAATGCAGATTGCTATATATATACAGAGTAGTTCGTTGCGAGATTGGAAGATATTTCTTTACGTTGACTTGGGAGGTGAGGTCATAGCATCAGACAGTCTTAGCAGAGAAATGTATGGCTCTTAGCCAGATTTAGTCAGCATTATTGTAACACTAGTAGACCGTTGTCCAAACCGAGGCATTGTCAGTGTTCTTTATCAAAGATTGCTATATTATCTTCGGATATAATTTGCTGGCATCTATATAATCATGGCTGATTTGTGATCAATGCTTGCATGGATTAGCTGCCATATATTATGTGAGAAAATGAATAAAAAGAAAAGAGTTCTTTGAAAGCCGATTGAATGCTAATGAAAACTATACAAAACAGAAGCAGAATTAATGTCAGTTTTGAATTATCTATAAAACACAAACAAAGGAAGAGGGCAAAGTTGAAAAGAGCAGGTCGAATAAAATTCGAAATTAGTTCGCGAAGACGAACGGTGGCACAGATATAAAGAATTGAGAAACAATGACTTATTAAAAGAACAAAGTGCCACGCCGAAGCGATAATTTGGAAGTGACAATAGTGGTGAAACCTCGTTAACTTCTATAGACATTTCTGTTAAAAACCTGTTAAAGGTCGTACGATTTACGTAGGGAAAGTATTAAGAAACTTCTTTACAGTAACATAGATTTGAGAACCAATATCAAAATCTTCATACATTTACGTGTGTATGTGCCTATGTGTTTCTGTCTGTCTGTCTAGGAGAGAGTATGTGTATACATGTCTCTGTCTCTGTCTCCGTCTGACTGTCTGTCTGTCTGTCTGTCTCTGTATATATATATATATATATATATATATATATACACACACATACGTACACACATATTCACACGTATATGTATATAATAGCCTAATAATCTTAAAATAATCTTGAAAAACCAGCAAAGCTATAAATGCAGAAGCCTGAGAAGTGATGAAGCAACGAGTCAGCGTCGTTTCTGCGAGTTTGTGTATACGTTTGTCTGTGTACGTAGGGAATTAAATTAAATAGTTTGCTTATTGTGCCTGTAGACCTGATGTATTTGCATATTTAGTACAGGGCATGAATATTTAAACCAATATGTCATATAAATCATTTGTTCATGTGATTTGTTGTTGCACCATTTTTTCTGATACCTGTGTGTTTTTGAGCTATGGCATGAGACGCAGGTAAGCCCTCAAAGCAGCTGAATAGTCAACTCAAGGATAGAGTAATGTCGATCTTAATACAGACGCTCATAGAAATTGAAAAGATCAAACTGTCTCAAGAAACAAAAGAGCAATGAGAGAGAGGGAGAGAGAGAGAGAGAGAGAAAGCCGTGGTAAGCATAAGAACAAATCCCAAAACTTTCCATAAATTCGCAAAAGTAAAAGCCACAATATATTATAAAATAGGATCGTTGTTCCAAGAGAATGACTCACTGACAACGGACCCAGGAAGAATAAGTGAGATGTTCAGTGAACAATTTAAAAGTGCCTTCACGTCCCTCATTTGACACATGCAGATAAAGAATCCGGATCAATTCTTTGATAATGCAGCTCTAAAAAAAGGAGGCGACCGTCATCAATTACATAAACATTGAGGAAATATATGAAACAACGGCCAAAGATGAAATGAGTTCATGCTCCACCACTGCTGTTGATGGCTTCCTAAAGTCATGTAAGCTGGTTTTAGCGAAACCACTTTAGATACTTTTTCAAAGTTTCTTTGCAAGTGGTATACTTCCTAAAAAGCTGAAAGAAGCCATTATATGCCTTATCCTCAAAGAAGACTAGCAGAGGGCAAAACCTACAGGTCAATCTCTCTGAAATCGCATATCAGTAAAGTCAATTTTTGCAAAGTCATTTTGTTCAATGACGAAATGACTAAAAACGAGTGCGTCGAGTGTCGATGAGTAGAGGTAGTACGAAGCTAGCCTACTCCGAGGGGCGAGCACCCTTATAATAGCGTTATCAAAGGCAGAGAAAGTCGATAGCAAACCTGTTATTAACAGATTAAATCGACTCTTCTCATCATGTGGTCCTTGGTTTCTGTGGGAGTAGCCCCAACGCAGTAAGATTTACGGGGGTTATAGACAGTCGTGGAACACACATGGGACATGTGGCATGACAACAACCACTAAGGACTGTTTGATATCAGTGTGGCACTTTAAGCAAGTGTCTTCTGCCATGAATTGGGTCAATGAAAGATCCGTCTGTTAAATTTTCTGGTTCGTAAGAAGTTACTGAAAACATTCAATGTCAGCATTTCTGATTCTGAGGGGTAACTTAATTTTTCATCCCATTTAATCATACCATCTGACATTTAGGCTTTCTTTCCTGGACTCCACTTTGTTACAAAAATTCGATCCGTATCTCCAAGCCGAAGTTGTCTTCTTTTTTCTACTTCTAATGTTCCTCAAACTTGTTCTAAGCATTAACATGTAGGTCAGTGTATTTGTTGTTGCTGTTATTGTTAATGCTAATCATATTAAGCTCAGATGGAAAGCTTTTCAAAAAAACAAAAAAACATGTGGAAAAGCCATAGAGCCAAGAATATCGCAAGATTTCTAAAGTAAATATATTGTTATTTCGTTACAACGGTTTTTTTTTAGAATTTAATATTGAACAGCATGAATTTGGTTCGAATAAGAGGGAGAACATTTATCATTGATATATACAATGGATTATAACACTTGAAGGCTGCATGAATGACTATTTGGTAGATAAGATCACAGCGATGCAAGAGCATTGGCATACATACACACACATGTTCATACATTTACAAATATATATATATACATACATACATGTATATATATGTATCTCTCTCTCTCTTGCTCTCTCTTTGTATATATATATATATATATATATATATATATATATATATATATATATATATATATATATACATATATATATATACATGGATAACATAGCACCTGTTGATGGTTGGAAAGTATATCAGCTTCCATGATTTGTATGAAAGCAAACCAAAAACAGCGAATGCACAACGTAGTACAAACGAGTGACTGGTACCACAAAATTTGGTATAATCATGACAAAACACCTGCTCCTCTGTACTAATAATAATTCGTAGGTTTATGGATTTTGGTTGTATAACATGTCAATGTAATCATGCTCCGTGTGTAACTGGTACTTATTTTATCAGATACGAAACGACGAGAAGGAAATTTCACGCCAAAACGATTTGCGCTTCTAACGTATTCGAACGTAACAATTATATAGTGTAAAGCATTTCTCAATGTTCTACTGTGTTTCTCGACCAACTTGTTAAGTGCTAAGAATTCGATAATTCAATAATTTACTCATGCCTTCAGTATAATCAATGGAATTATACGCGAAAAATTATATTCTTCGGCACGAACGCCTAAAATAACAACTGCAAATTGAGTAAGTTCAGCGTGCAATTATTAGAAAAAGAAAACAATAATGCTAAGGCCCTATTTCTTCACCTCCAATTTACTGTGAATATATTCTGGTTAGAAACGAAACTAATCTTGGACAATTGATTATATAATATATGTTAATTATATATATATATATATATATATATATATATATATAT
>NC_068986.1:111222918-111224902 GCF_001194135.2 Octopus bimaculoides
ATATATATATATATATATATATATATATATACATACGTGTGTGTGCGTGTGTGTGTAGTTGGCAATCCTATTAGCTAGGTAACTAAAAATTAACTGTTGCAGATAATATAGAATACTGCAGTTGAAAATAGAAAGGAATCTTATGGAATCTAATTCGAAGGAAGCTAATGATAGGCGTCAGGCAGTGTAATTGCTAACTGAATCTGAGAGGCAAACCTTATAGACGTGTTTCGTGTCTTGTCAGTGGGAGACTCATATATTCCCAAATCATCAGTTTAAACGCATATATATATATAAAATGAATTTTTATTTGGTTTGCAAGATATTTAATATGAATACATGTGTTGGAACAATTTTTGTTGTGTCTGGGAGAGTCACTACGTCAATATTAATAACACACACATTGGTTCAAATCCACCCCTTTTTAACTTAGTCAATTGGTTACATCTCTACCCTACGGAGTAATTGATGGTTTGCTTCATTTGTTTGATTAAACAGACAGTCATATGTTTTTCTTTTTGTGTTATTCGCCGAAGCCTTTTCATTGCAATTTGCAACATTTGCAGTGATTCCTCTCGTAGTCTGTTACGGTGGACGCATTTGACTGTTGTTTGTACATGTGTAGAATATTGTAGGTGTGTATGTGTGTATATATGTGTGTGCGCCTATAGGTGTGTGCGCCTTTAGGTGCCTATATATATATATAATCTCTATTTTTTGCATTAATCGCTGTTTTTTTTAAGTAATTGTAAACATATATTATGTCCGTATTTTTGTATGCTGTGTAAATTTATGAAATATAAGCAAATGAAAGAAATAGCACATGTATGGAACTGCTAATTTAACGGTAAATGCCACAATAATTATTATAGAGAGACAAAGAATTGTATGTCTTACCTTGCAACTTCTGCGATAATTATCATCCGGTAATGGAAACGTAAAAATGTATTGTTTATCATTCGGTAAGTATGTTTTGTTTTAAACGAAATGAATATAAAATTTCATATTGACACTGGCCAACTCAAACTTCACACATGTCAGTCGTCCACAAAGTATATAAAACAAGCAACACACAACAAGGAGAAAGAGACAAAAATAAAATAACACGTGTCAATTTTTTAAAAATAAAAACGTTCAATAACGTTAACTGGAGTGCGGGGTTCGAATAGACGTCATTCCACCTTTTGATTTATCATTACCATTCTTTTCTTTCGATATTATTTTTCTTCCACTTTTATGTTTTTTCTGTCCTTGTGTTGTTCCCTCTGTGTTTCGACCCTGTGTGGTTAATAAAAAAATTAAGTCGTCAGGCATGTATGTGTATGTGTAGATGTGTATGCGTGTGTATGTGTGTGTGTGTGTTTAATAACGTACCGTATATAGTATGTCTGTACTTTTGTATGCAGTATAAATTAAGAAAATAGAAGCCCTTGTACAGAGAGACAAACAATTTTATATTTTACCTGCCAACCTTCCAAATGCTGCGATAACTATTAATCAGTAATGGAACAGTAAATGTGTATTGTTTTGAAGGAAAGGAAAATAAAATTTCGTATTGACACTTCACGCATGTCAGTCGTCAGGTATGTATGCGTAGATCTGTGAGTGTTTAATAACGTACCGTGATAATATGTCTGTATTTTCGTATGCAGTGTAAATTATTCCCCCAAAAATTACAGTATCGAAATGTGATTGTTTCAGTTTTAATACTGAAATAGTGGAAAAGTTTCATTTTTAAATTGAAAGTATTTGACATGAGTGTTTTTGTTTCACTTTTGACACGTAATACTTAAATAGTGGGGGAGATATTATGTTGCTGTGCGCTCGAACTAGGCAAGAATTAAAGAACGTTTTTGACTAAAACACAATCGGGACCCTAAGTAAGGCATGTGTAAAATTTGAATGAAATGGGTTGTGTAGTTATGGAGTTTTAGGGATTCACACAGACACACAGACACACAGACATACATTCTCATTTATATAT
>NC_068986.1:111225468-111229805 GCF_001194135.2 Octopus bimaculoides
ATTACATACAAAAATAAGAGAGATGACCAGCAGAAGTGGACTCCTATATGCTAGAAATAGATGCCGAATCATCTAACCACGAAAAAAATATATGTTCTCAGTAAAAATTCAGCAACACAACAGACTGTAAAAGGGCAATACATATTTGTCTTGCCCTTTTACAGTCTGTTGTGTCGCTGAATTTTTACTGAGAACATATATTTTTTTCGTGGTTATATGATTCGGCATCTATTTCTAGCATATAGGAGTCCACTTTTGCTGGTCATCTCTCTTATTTTTGTATGTAATATAATTTTAATCTTCGGATTTTTTTAATATGCTAGACCACTGGTTCAAATTGATTAATATCAATTTCTACCCTCATAAATAAATTTATATATATATATGTATATATGTATGTATATATGTTTGTATACACGCATATATATTTATGTATGTATATTCTTTATATGTTACTTTATGCTTTCACTCGCGTCTGTCATTTCACTGCGGTCATGCTGGAGCACCGCCTTAAAGAGTGTTAGTCGAAGAAATCGATCCTGGAAACTATTCTCTGTAAGCTTAGTGGTTATTCTACCGGCCTTTATTGTCGAACCGCTAATTTACGGGGATAGAAGGAAACCAGCATCGGTGGTCAAGCGACGGTGGGGGTACAAACACAGATACACACGCACAGACACAAATATATACATACGTATATGTGTGTGAATGTGCATAGGACGGGCTTCTTCCAGTTTCTTTCTACCAATGCACCAAATGCATTGGTTGGCACGTGGCTATTGTAGAAGAGAATTGCCCAAGGTGCTACATGGTTGCGGAACTGAACTCGGAACCACGTGGTTGGCAAGGAAGCTTCTTACCACACAGCTAACAGAGTTTCAACTTTGGCATGAAGTGGCTGCGTAAAACCAATAGAATCAAATGGCAGAAAGGAATTCGTCTGCAGCACTGATCTTCATACTGTATTAGACATCCTTGTCATGTTTTCCTTCATATTCGAAAGACGATGACGATTCCTTTACCTCGACCGCTGAATGGATGATGGCTGAATTAAAGAAGGCGTGGTATGTGAGGAAATCGCATATGGAACATGTGACCATGCTTATTAGCGCCAGCGATATAAGTAAGGAGGCAAACAGGGTGTAAAACCAGTCAGCGTGTGATAAGATGTCACAGACAACAGTAATCAGTGACGCTTAACGAATTTTACGAAGTTATGACCGGTCTTTTATTAAAACCTACATGAAGTAATCTAGCCCAGAGAAAAGCCGCCTGCTCATAGAAAATCCACACGTAACAGCCACACATGAAGCCCGAGAATCTATAGATCAGATGCGTGGAAGAGGTTGCAGTTGAGTTGACAATCTTATTCATTACAAAAGCTGTTATTTACCCTCCTTCTTTTCAAACCACTTCCCCACAGGCTCTTTTTATAATCTGCAATATTGAATGCTTCTATCTCGAGAGCGTCCGCTAATTTTAATATGAATCGAATATAGAGATATAAGTGTAAGGACAGGTTGACATATACGTAGATAATAGACAGACAGACTAAAAAATATGAGAAAAATTGAAACGTGTGTAAACATAGAGCATTGGTATGTGTATGCATTTACTTGTGTGGGAGAGGTTGTTTGTAAGGAAAACTAGTTTGACGGAGAGACATGAGGATAGATCCATGAGGGAAAGAAAACAAATTAAATACTGTATGATATATAATGGAATAAGCGAAGACATTTCCATAAATGCATACATACAGTCAGGAACACGGACAAAGCAACGCAGAGAAACACCTGGATAAAAACGCGGCGGGGGGGGGGAGAAAAGGGAAGGGAGTGAGAGACAAGGAGAGAGAGGCAGAAAGAAAATGAAGTGTATTCACACGGTTTTGTTCTGCTGTTGGCAAATACAACTTGCATGTCATTCCATATATATGTATATAGATATATGTGTATACATATTTATAAATGTATATATTTACGTACATACATACAGTCATATATATATATACACACATTTGTATTTAAGCAGATATATATGTTGATATGCGTATCTCTCACTCTCTCTCTATCTAACTATCTATAAATGTATATATATATATGTATATATTAAAAGAAAAATATATATTTATATATACACACATCACACATAACTATATATATATATATATATATATATATATATATATATATATATATATATATATATATATATAGAGAGAGAGAGAGAGAGAGAGAGAGAGAGAGAAAGGATAAATATATATGCATATATTTATCCATATATATGCATGCATATATATACATGTATATATATAGACACACACGTACATATATATATATATATATATATATATACATAAATAAATCTATATATATACATATACAAATGTATGTATATGCATGCATATATATGTGTGTGTGCGTCCGTGCGTGAGCGTGCGTTTATATGTATGTGTGCGTGTGTGCGTGTAGGTGGGTTTATGTGTGTGTGTACATACACAACAAATAAATGAATGTGTGTAGGAGGTGATACCACATGCTTTAATAAAGTTATTTAATGTCTATCTACCTATCTATGAATAGAGAGCGAAAGGGAGTCAGAGAGCCTTACACTCTCGAAAACACACCCACATACGTATACATACATATATATATATACGTATGTGGGTGTGTTTCTGAGATTGTACGTCTCTCACCTTCTCTCTCTCTCTCACTCTCTTTATATATATATATATATATATCTGAGATATCCGAAATCAATTACGTAATCAAGGATATTCACGGACGTCGGAGAAGTAACGCAACACAATCGCACCTACAAAAAATATTTTATATGCACCATTTCTTCCTCATCTTCGCTAAACTAACACACATTTACAAATGCACCACACACGCCACATACATGAACGCATGTATCTATATTGCCATATACGTAAAGATATACATGTATATATATATATATTTACATATGTATATATATACATGTATGTGTGTGTGTGTGTTTGTGTGTGTTTGGGTGGGCGGATGCGTGCGTGGGATTGTGTGTGAGTATGTTTGTCTGTGCTTGTGTGTAAGTGCCTGTTTTCTCGCATGAGAGTGGTAGGGTGCGTATTTTTGTATACATGTGTATCTGTCCAAAGGAATATCTCTACCTGGACGTCTAAATACTTATATTTATCTATATACATAGAGATGCACACACACACACACGCGCGCGCGCATACACACACGCATACACACACATGCATTTACACATACACACACACACACACACACACATATCTGTATATATATATAGGAAGGTATACAGTTAGGAACACTTCAGATACATATGAATGATAGTTTTGTGATGCTTTCAGAAGTATTGAATATTTTTCCAGATTATTTCTAGGTGTCCCTCACAGGAAACGAGGTTTGGGAAGTGTATTCTCTCACCATGTAATCAGTGAGTTCCGCTGACGAAACATCCGGTAGGAGAATACAGTTTCGTATCAATAGACGATAGCTAGCGGCAAGAAAAGCCACTCAACATAGTCAATATCGTAAAATTAAAAGAGAACCAATAGGTTTCCATCGAATGGATTATACACAAGTGTCGCTTGCAGACGTAGAAGAAGCAATACAATTGGTTGCTTCATTACCCTTGACTGGAGGATTTCAAACATTACTCTGTTATATGCCCGAAGACATAAACTAGACTGGCTCTTGCAAGCAGTCGTATTAAAGATTGCCTTACTATCTCTGAAGGATTTTGTGTTTGTTTTCATGGTTTTTTTATTATTTTTTTCTTGTAGTCTATTTCGTTATTTTCGATTTTGTTTTTCTTTTTTTTACGTTATAAGCAAAAACTGTATTTGATTGGTTAATAATGTAAAATTAACCGCGGTATTGATCCGAATCACCTGAGGGTCAAACACATAAGAAACCTATGCAGTGTCAGATGCAATAATAAAATTATGATGGCTTGAATTTTAAATGAAAATATCTCGAAAATATTTACATACAAATAAGTGGAAAAATATAAAATCTATATTAGTAAATGTGTGCATGTGTGCGTGCGCGTGTGTGTGTGCGTGTATGGACATACTCACGCTCAGACACACACACACACACACGCTTATATATATATATTATATATGCATAAATATATATGTATATATATATATATATATATATATACGCACTCACATGTGTATACGCTTACTAGATATGTATACATACAAGTGTATTCTGATACGTATTCAGTTGTTTTGAATTTCTTTTGGAAACGTAATACATACAAACATACGTACATACATACATACACACACACACACACACACACACACACACACATAT
>NC_068986.1:111229964-111233110 GCF_001194135.2 Octopus bimaculoides
TATATATATATATATATATATATAGATAGATAGATAGATAGATAGAAACATGTACACAGACACACGCACATATATGCACTCGCATTTTCTCTCACATAGATCTGTGTGAGACGGTATTCATTTCTATTAACTCCATCTTTAATGGGAAATTTGTTTTTTTTTTTTCATTGTTTGGTTTTCTTTTTTTTTCTGCCCTGTACATACGACTATGTGGTCAATATACCACTCTGGTATATTTGCTTTTATCACTCGTCTTTTGTCATACACTTTCACATACAGGCATATAACTCCCCCACGACTGTACATACATAAATATGCAACACGAATAAATCTATCTATCTATCTATCTATCTATCTATCTATCTATCTATCTTATAGTGGGACGCTAGACCACCAGACCGGTTAAATTGCTTGGAGTCTGGTTCGGTCCGGAACTTCAAATAGAGAAGAACTGGGGCGAAATAACGACCAAGGTGGCCACACTCACCCAACAATGGGCCGAGAGGCAGCTATCCCCAAAAGGCCGGCCGGAGGTGACGAACGCGTACATCACACCCGTCATCGATTACCGTCTGACCGTCGTGCCTTGTCCCGACACTACCATCACCAAACTGGAACCCATACTCTTCTGCTTCTTGGGGAAGGGAAGTGTTCCAATGGTAAGGCAATCCACTTGCTGTCAAAATCCTGCTTTGTTTAAATCTAAATCATAGATTAATCTACTGTTCTGACTCCATAACGATACCATTACAGTGTTTAGATAGGCTTCTCCAAGTACCTTTCGTAGACGTTTATACTGACATCGTACAAATATGAAGAAAATATTCCAACGTATGAAACGTCTGCCAAAGTTGCATAAATGCCGTCTAGCGAATGCAAGTATTGTTCTCTTGCCTTATGAATATTCACACTGAGAGGGATAAATATAGACTTTAAATAATTGCATAAATTATTTGTAACGGAGTAAATCAATAATTTGAATGATATCAACTCAGACGATTTATTTCTAAGTTTTAGGCTTCACCAGCGTTGTGAAAAAAAAAACTTCCGTTTCCGAAGGTTTTGTAATTTTGGATAAAATACTGCGTAATTTTAATAATAAACATTTTCAGTTTTGGAGGAATTCTAAAGGCATCTAATTTCCATCAGATGAAAATGTATTTAGCCGGGTAAGTATTTTTTATAGTGACTTTTAGTTTTCCAAGTATTAACGCTCGAATCCATTCTGTGGCTCTGCCATCCGTGCCTTTGGCCAAGAATAACAACCTAGTTTCTTTTCTCTTAATGACAGAAGCAAGAGAGATGATATTAGGGAAAATATTGGAAAGACTAAGGTGGGACCTATTCTACTTGTCGCAAATACTCATAAATTTCTAGGAATATTACTAGAACATGTAAAAGACTATGGTCCACACTAATCGTCACAGAGTCACTAAGCCGGAGAAAATAGCAGACAAAAGATTAATTGCTCGTGTCATTAATATTTATCAAGGGTGAAGGCGCAATAGTCCAGTGGTTAGGACAGTGGCCTCGCGGTCATAGGATCGCGACTTCGATTCCCAGACTGGGCATTGTGAGTGTTTATTGAGCGAAAACACCTAAAGCGCCATGAGGATCTGGCAGGGGATGGTGGCGAACCCTGCTATACTCTTTCACCACAACTTTCTCTCACGCTGTTTTATCTCTTTCATTTCTGTCCCAAATCCTTTCTCTTTGACACGGCATCTTTCCTTGAGACAAGATTTGCATCATATATTTCCAAACTTGTTTATTTTCCTGGCTTCTATTTTACTCAGAACTTTTCTTAAAGTGTCCATTATATTTTGTAGTCTCCTTTTCCCATTTACTCTTTTTTAATCTTTCCCTGTGAGATATCTAATCTTCTGGTGACTATTACCCCTCTTGCATATATCAATAAGTTGGTATCTCCTATATTTTCAGTATCTATCCTATTGATAACAGAATCTACTTTCCTAACAGTTTCCTCCTGTTGGATCCTTGTAATGCTGGCAATCTTTTTCTTACTTCTTTTGTTACAGGTTCCGTTTATTATTATTATTATTATTATTATTATTATTATTATTATTATTATTATTATTATTATTATTATTATCATTATCATTATTATGTTTCTTTTTCTTCTTTCTTGAAATTTTCTTCCATTTCTCGCCGAGTGTTTTCCGTACACCTAGGGCAGAGAAACTCATTGTGTGCATTCCCAATTTACACACAACAATTCACAGATAAAATATGTATTTAAATAAAAAATTAATAAATAAATAAATTCATGAATGGATGTTGTTTTCACAGCGATAATTCTCTTCTCATTACATGAGTCGTTCCACTTAACACGATTTTTTGCACTTCCTGTAGGGATGGTAAACTTGGTATAATTTTCAAATAGGCTTCAGTACCTTTTCTATCATTCCGAGAGCACCTACAACCACTGGTACGGTAATCGCCTTGAGATGCCGCATTTGTTCAATTTCTATTAGCAAGCATTTATCTTACTGATCTTGCCAAATTCTTTCACGGCTATATTATGATCGCAAGGAATACACATGTCAATTAATAAACACATCTTTTTTGTCTGATCCTTCATAATAATATCCGCTTTATTAGCTTTTATAGTCTTGTCAGTATGTACAGGGAAGTCCCAGAGAATCGACACATTTTCTCCCTGAGTCACAGCTTCAGGATGGTGTTTATACCATTTGTCAGCGGTTTTGATTTTATAATATCGACATATTGTCCAGTTTAAATATTGGCCGATTTTGTCATGTCTTTATATTCTACAGGTGCTAAGACTCTACAGCCTTAGATTAAGTAGTCTATATTTTCAATTTCAAGGTGGTCTTATTATTATTATTATTATTATTATTATTATTATTATTATTATTTTATGTTTGACTTTTGTTTTGCATTTGTACAAGTTGGATCCAAGTCTCACCCAGAGACCTCAAGAGACAACAAGTTAGAAGTTCATGTAGGTGTTATGCCTAGGGTACCATATATTTGGATTTGTACAGTTTTGTTCAAGTGAATGTTTAAGAAACCATAAGAAAATTATGTTTGCTTTAAAATTTGAGATCACATAGACAGTATTTTACGTAGGATATGGGCAGTTCCCATGAGCACTATCTTTT
>NC_068986.1:111235070-111237030 GCF_001194135.2 Octopus bimaculoides
TTGCTCATTAGGGAATATGCTACTTTCTATTAAAAAACTATAGGTGTACTCGGTTAGGACAGATGTTAGCGTCTTATACATTGTTGTTAAGCAGGTTATGGGGCGATAATTTTTTGGTTCGTTTGTTTCCTCATTTTTTGGAAGCAGGAATGTTAAACCATTAACTAGCCAAGAGGGCATCAAACTAGGATTTTGCAAAACATCGTTGTAAAGTTTTGTTAGCAGTTCATGGCTTTCTGGGAAGGCATTCAACCAGAAGTTAGGAATTTTATCCTTTCCTGGAGACTTCCATTTGCTTGACCTCCTGAGAGCAGATCTTATATCTTCTACCCTGACCCCCTCCCACTTTTGCTCCTCTAAGGAGTCTAGGTCTGTAGCTATTCTATCAATCCAATATTATTATTATTATTATTATTATTATTATTATTATTTTATTTTGTTTGTATAGCTAGTTCACTACCAGTGAACTAAAGTAACATCCCTTATTTTTCGAGCACCATCCGGAGTATTCGAGCGGTTCTAGCAGTGCTGTTTGGAGCAAGTGCTCCATCTTTATTGCAACCCCTATTCGGTCCGTTATAAATGATCAATTCCGTGTGCACAACAGAACCATTAAACAAATGCTTCAATGGGTACAGCTATGACGTCAGGCAACATAACTGTATTTCGACTCAAATTGCTGAATTTCATAGAGTAAACGGCTGCAATTTTGAAACAGACTTTAAAGTGTTTATTCTGAGAAAATATTCTGAATGTACTGCACTCTTAATCCTCAAAATAGATGGGGAGAAATATATTTGTGAGTTATAATCATCACGTCCTCGAGGAAAGAACAAAATGACAGTTGAATTTCGTCATCTCTGCATAAAATTGTTCGATTAAGTATTCTTCCTTTTCCATTTCATGTTTCTTTTATTTTTCACCTTTTTCTTTCCTTTTTGCCCGTTGTAAGATTGAAAATTGAAGACGTATTATGTCATTCCGGCAAAGTGGCATGGCAGGATCTTCCTGTCCAAACATTTAATTTCGTATTTCTATAATTTTGAATTTCGAACTATCAATTTTCTTTCTGAACAAAACAAAGACCGGCAAGCTATCGAAGATAAAATATGTATTGCAATTATATCACACTCTTCGCATTGTCTAATAATGATACTACTACTACTACTAATAATAATAATATTGATAAAAATAATAATAATAATATTAATAATAATAATAATAATAATAATAATAATAATAATAATAATAATAATAATAATAATAATAATAATAATAATAATAATAAATGCCTTAATGCAGTACTAGGCAGTGGCTCTCATGGCTTTTGATCTTAACTAATTGAAAGTGTTATCACGTACATTGTCTTGTCTTGGTATAAAAGATGGGTTACAGCAAATATTCAGCCCAATACTACAGACATCAACACCCACATTTTCTGCTACGATACTACTTGCAGCCTTGTTTAAGTTATTTGTTTCTGAGATGCTTCTTTTCTTCTGAATTTCCTTCACACTTTTCGTCTCTAGGTTCTATTTGCCCCGAGCAAATTTTTTAAGTTTGCAAATAATGTCGCTATCGTTCTCCTGCAGCCTAAACTTTATCCAGTCGTAGATTGCTTTTGCCTATCTGTCTTGTCACCATTAGTTTTATTGACTTCTAGCTTACCATCTATATGTCTCATTGAGCAAGCTATGACTGTTCGTTCCAGTAGCCTTTGACATATCTGACCGCTGTTTACTACTGTGAGATTACTTTTATCTGTAAGAACTGTATTTTCACCATTTCCTCTGCTGCTATTTTCCAATACCCTTCTTTCGATACCTTCGAGCTCTTCCATTGTGAATCTGATTTTTTTTTTATTGCTCTCGCTTGATCACATAATCTCTGTTCCGTGATTTGAAACGATCCTCTTTCTCTCCACAGATCATATATTTCTACATATCATTTTCATGTGGAG
>NC_068986.1:111237444-111239070 GCF_001194135.2 Octopus bimaculoides
TATATATATATATATATATATATATATATCTTTAATGCTTTTCTGAAAAATAATGACTAGTCTTTAATGTTTGTTTTATTCGATTTGCGTATCTGTGTGTGCACGCTTCCTTATACATAGTTTAATGTTATTTTGTAATATGAAAATGTGCTCATGTAAAACTGGGATGCATACGTAATTAATTAGTTTGCGTACATACGTGTTTGTCATGTGTACTTAACTGGATATAATCAAACACATTTAATGACTATTATTTACTTGGGTGAAGTCAGTGTTGCTAGCGTGTTTACACGTGTTGTGTGAGTGACAGAGATGACACAGTTTAAATACATGATTCCATTCAGAAAGCAGAAATACATTGTAATAAGTATTACTTACTCGGGTATATCCAAAACTATCTCAGTTAATTTAGGCTCCATTTGCTGTCTTTATTCCCGATGATTTTGGATTGTTCATGTTGGTGTTATGACTGGGGTGCCATATATTTGGTTTTGTAGACAGTGTTGTTCTAGAGAGTACTTAAGAAAACATAGGAATATTTTGAGTTTGTTTTAACACTTCAGATTACATCGACATTATTTTACGTAGGATATGGGCAGATCCAATTAGCACTATCTTTTAAATTTCTGCTATTTTATAGTTTCCCGGTATCTGCGCTAGGTAGCAATCAGCCCGTTTTGCTATCATTCCTAGGGCACCTATGTCAACAGGTATTGTTTTAGTCTACAGGTTCCACATTTTGCCAATTTCTCTTTTTTCAAGATCTTTATACTTGCTCAATTTTTGGTAGATCTTGACAGATATTATTATTATTATTATTAATATTATTATTATTATTATTATTATTAGATTAATGCGGCGCGCTGGCACATTCCTCAGGCCACCGTGCAAAGTGCTTGGTGGTATTTCGTCTGCCGCTACGTTTCAAGTTCATATTCCGCGAAGGTCGAGTTTGCATTTCATCGTTATGGGGTTTATAAATTAATTACCTGTGAAACACTGGGTCCATGTAATCGATTAATCTCTCCGCCAAAATTTAACTCCTTGAGCCTTTAGTAGAAAGGAATATTATAATTAATATAATTATTATACCTACTCTACTACTACTACTACTACTACTACTACTACTACTACTACTACTACTACTACTACTACTACTACTACAACTATTTTTGCTGTTGTTGTTATACTTGTTGTTGTTGTTATCATGACAATCACAATCTACTCATCACTATTATCATCCGCCATGTTCGATGCACTTGTATTTAATAAAATTTATTCCACGGTGATATATGTCTGAATGTTGGCAAATAACCCCTAGCTAACAATATCACCAATTTATCAAATCTCCTTCTCTAAGAATATTCCTATTATCAGGAAAGTTATATATTCATAAATAGATTCATACTGATGCCTATATATGCAGTCTCACGCACATGCACTCACGTACATGCACTCACGCACATGCACTCACGCACTCGCATACACATTCTTACATACATACATACATACATACATACATAAAATATGTATATATATGTGTGTGTGCGTATGTGTGTATAAATATATATATATGTATATCAATCTATTTATTTTTCAACCTACCTATATATATGGCATATATAT
>NC_068986.1:111239080-111240766 GCF_001194135.2 Octopus bimaculoides
TATATATATATATATATACATATACATATACATACATACGTACACAAAAGTACTCACATGCACACACACACATACTGTTCATTTTTCCTGGGATGAGACAAGAGGCAAAGGAGGTTACTCTCGCAAATGTACCAATTTTGGTGAGATTACAAATATATTTTGGGATTTGATTATCTATTGGAAGAACTTGATACTAATCTCGCTGGCTGCTAACATGAAGAGAACTAACGAGATATCTAACAGCTGCAAAACGGCAAATTCAATTAGACCACTTGAAAATTATGATTTATCAGTAGTATATCAATTTATAATTATTCTTTTTAAAAACATTATCTTTGTACTAAATTGACACATTAAAACAGATGATGCGTCTAGTATTCCCATGTGGAGGACGGCAGAGAACTGGTAATTAGTAGCATATGTATGTAATTAAAGTCAGATAATCAGAGAAATACAGCAAATGATGAAGATTTTTGTATTGATTTTTCCCTATGAAATTGATACTAAGGATTATTCGGAACATAGACATATGAAGAATACGACTGATGTGTTTTATCTGAGCTTGTCGAAACGTTGATAAGATTGATTTTTCCTTGAGCAATTACTGAAATATTTGCGAATATTACATGTTATTAAAATTTTCCGTGAGTTGGATTATGACTTCTAGACTATAATTCTGTTGATATAGAAAACGGATCTTATGAGTGTGAATTACTGCAATGTTCCACGAGAAATAGAAAAGCCTTATGATTAGATTTAAACTTCTAAGCGAAGCAAAGAAAATCATCTCATTTACAAGGGTTAAAATATAATGGATACCCACTAATGGCGGTTATATGATTATAGAAAAATCAATATGAGCTTCTTACCGACATAAATGATACACGATTTTTAGTGAAACAAGGAAGCATTTAATTCTACGCTCAAGTTTCAGTCTTATCATTTGAAAAACCCAAATTATGTACCACAACATTCAATACGAGGAAGGCGTTGGGCTGGCAGAAATGTTCATATGCCTGGCAAATTGCTTGCGATATTTCGTCTGCCTATACATTCTGCGTTCAAATTCCACCGAGGTCGAGATGCCTTTCATCCTTTCGAGGTCGATAAATTAAGTAGCAGTTGCGTAGTGGGGTTGATCTGATCGATTGGCCCCCTCCTCCAATATTTCAGGCCTTATGCCCAAAGTGCAAAAAAATATTTAAAATGAAGGCCATATTCAGTAGCAGTTGAAATATGTCGTCTTGTAAGTCTGGCATTTTGTTGTTCGAGCTTGATACAAACCAATGCTATTATTTCACAAATCTTTTGTTTATCCGTCTTTCACTGATTTTAATCATTAGACTGTGGGCATGCTGCAACACCGCTTAGAAGCATATTTAGTCGAATGAATCGACCCCATTACGTATTGTTTGTCTTTTGTTTTTCTTTTAAATCCTGATATCTATTCTTTCGCTCTCTGTAGCCGAACAACTAAATTACAGGGACGTAAACACACGTACAAGGTTGGCGTAGAAACACAAGCACAAACACACACACACATACACTCACACGCATATATATAAGTATGAGTGTGTATCAGTATATTATTGTTTATAATATCAGTGGATTAGCATGCGTATTAATACACACACATATGTATATATATATATATATGTATATATATATATATATATATATATATAT
>NC_068986.1:111240776-111244988 GCF_001194135.2 Octopus bimaculoides
GATAGATAGATATATTGATATATATAGATATATATTTATATATACAACGTGGTTCTTTCAGTTTCCATCTACGAAATCCACTCACAAGGATTTTCTCAGCCCGACGCTAAAGTATAAAGCACTAAAGCACTAGAGGAAGCTGTCATGCAGTGAGACTGAACCCAGATCTATATGATGAGGAAGCAATCTTACCACACGCCTAACTTTTCAACGATACTCTTTAGTATTTCTTGAATAAGCGCTATACTTGTTTTATCTTCAGATATTTAATACTTATGAGATAAACAATGTTATTGACGTACAACATGGCACTCCGTCGGTTACGACAACGAGGGTTCCGGCTCATCCAATCAACAAAACAGACTGCTCGTGAAATTAACTTACAAGTAGCTGAGCACTCCACAGCTAAGTCTACCCTTATTGTAATTGTTCTCGGAGAGATTCAGCGTGACACACAGTGTGATAAGGCTGACCCTTTTAAATGCATTTTCAACAGAAACAGGACCAAAGTGAGAAAGTTGTGGTGAAAGAGTACAACAGGGTTCGCCACTACCCCTGCCGGAACCCCGTGGTGCTTTAAATGTTTTCCTCAATAAACACCCACAACATCTGGTCTAAGAATCGAAACCACGATCTTATGAACGCGACGCGGGCCAGCTGTCCTAACCCCTAGGCCATTGCGCCTCCACGTTATTGAATATGTAAATGCTTACTGCGTGTCGACTACGATTTTCCTGACATTTTACAGGCATTTATGATAGAATATTGAAAGTGTTGTTTTTTTTATTAAGAAGGAAACCTGAGGTTGAGAGAAACCCCTTCGAAATTATTTGGGAGTCGAGCAAATTTTCAGATGCAATAAATATTTAAAATTATGTCTGGTCGGTTTTATAATAGCAACACTAAAGTCAGGGAAGCGAAACAATGGATCCTGATTATGGTAGAAATAATAATGGGGAGATATTTAGAGCCAAGTTTATGCTCTTATCAAGCAAGCCCATCAAAGGAATTCTTGTCGTGAATATCACATAATTTATCTGACATAGCCTTTCGAAGTTTATATTATTTTAATGTGTATATTATTAGAATTTTGTTTCTTCTTTATTCATCAAAATGTTTTACTGAAATGCAACACATTTCGCTTTAAACATTGCATCTTCCAGCCAATTAAATTTCAACTTATTTTTAAACATCACTAACACGAACACAGGAAATTGCAATATCCCTAACATGTACCGCGTGGAATCTAAGTATTTAGAGAAATCGTTGCAAGCAGACAACAGTAGATACCATTAACCTGCCCAAAGCATACATCATCAATCTCACTTCTCAATTGTTGAAACATGCAGCATATACATGTTTCGCTACGAACACTAAATCTACGGAACTTTGCTTTTCAAATTTTATTCGTATTTAAGAAAAAAAAAAGCATTTACAAACCTCAAGAATTTTCCGTTATGTACATCATAAAGTTTCGATAACTGACCTTGAGAATTACCCACAACGGAGATTAATAATCATACAAAATGCTTTTTAACCAACCCTCAGAACATACAACTCTTTCTACAAGCAAAATCTTTAATACTTTAAGCCTGTTACTTTTCATTTTCTTAGTAAATAGACTCATAGAATTACGCCACAACAATAGAACACACAAGGTATGTAAAGCAATCTACAATGTACACTACGGATATTCACGTGTGGATTTATATTCAAAGACGGGAATGAAGGAAGACAAACAAATTAGAAATGATAGTACAAAGAGAAAGCCTTCAATTCCTACGAATCGAACAATAACCTTTAAAAATAATCAAGATAAGAGGATTAAAGTTTTATTTTAACTCATTTATTCGGGAAAATTTGGAAATATTTTACGACTGTATAGATAAAGAAATAATAGCTCCATTACTAATAACTACTTCTTTTGGTTATTATGAATTTCTTAGTTCGTAAATTTTGCTCCTATTTATTTGTCTGTGCAACATGTAAGAATGAACGCATTTCGCCCATAATCACCGCTGAGCATTTCAATTCCGTGAAAAGCCTTATATCGGTATCTAATTAAGACGACCACATCACAGAGTTGAATAAAATGTCTCGTAATCCTTATGAAGTAAATATGCGAATGTGTAAACACTGTCAACATACAAGGGGAACCCTTGAAAATCTTTCTGCAGAAAATATTCAAGTATGATAATGTCAGTAACTAAACCTAACTTTTGGAACCACTCCCATTTCTAATATACGTAGACAGACATGGAAGGACAAAGGACAAAATAGATGAAAAGAAAATCTTCGAAAGCATATTAAAGAAATGCAAACAGCTATACTTGAATAATTTCCAAAGCAACACTACAGCGAATATCTATGAGAATTGGTGAAACAAAGAAAATCAAAGACAGTCCTAGCAGAAAAATTCCTCACTAAAAGATCGATAGTGAACGGGATACAGGAAATGGAAATACGTGCGAATGTAGCACTCTGAAGTCAGCTACAAAAATCTATTTTTCTATACAATGAAAATGATACGAAGAAGAAATTGAACACACCTTGATGCTGATCGAATCTTTGGTGGAAATAATGGTGAAATACAGGAAAAAACACAAGCAGTTATGAAAAAAAAAAAAAAAAGAAATGCGTTAAAGATCATGGGTGTGACAATTGCGAAAGAAATTACAGAAATGTCTCAGAAATGTGAAGTGTAAGTATATTCATGGTTGTGTAGCCAGGTTTTCGGTTACTTTCTAGTGCACATGTTGGGCAAATGACATCTATTATAGCCCAGGCCCAACCATTGCTTTGGAAGTGAATTTGGTTGATTGAAACTAGGCAGACGTTCGTCGCATATACATGTGTGTGTCTGAGTAGGTGTGTATTTGTTTTTGTGTTGTTTTTTTTCCAACTTATTAACAGATTGTGCTGATATTTTCACATCCCCTAAACTAGCGGCTCAGCAAACAGACCGATAAAATAAGTATCAGGTTGTGGAAGAAAAATAAATACTCAAGGTTTATCTGTTCCACTCAAACTCTTGGAGGTAGCGCCCTATTATGGTCACCGTTCAATGAGTGAAACTAGTAAAACATGAGTGATAAAAATACACCGGAAAGAAAAATTACAAAAAAGGAGACCGCTCTGTCTCATTTCTTAAGACATATGCGCATTCAGCCTCACAAATACAATAATGAAATCATAATGGATCATACCTGCGCCAGACCACCAAACAAAACCCATCAGGTTCTTTTTATGAATTATGCTTTTTGGACTGTATCTTGCTGGCTTGTCTCTGTCTAACCATTGTGCTGAACATTTACGGTTGTTGTATTGGGTCCATTTCCCGTCACATGTTAAAATTTTGAACAAAAATGATTCATTATTGTGACGAGAACGAAGTATAAAGCAGGCTTCCAAGCAATGCTGCTTCTGCGTTTCATTGAGTTCATGTGGAACCCACTTATCTAAATGTTTACCATACTGATTTGAACTCGGTGAGTCAATATAGTTTGCTTGCTAACACCAACCAAAAAAGATATTTCATGGTCACTTTGAGATGGATATATTTCGACGGTGGCTTTCAGTTCATTATTCACCTTACTTCCTCGTTGACCGCGTTGCTAATTTGTGAGGTCAAAGTTACCAGAACGAAATTTTGCAAACCAATTTGATACTACCTGATGTGTAATAACATTAGAGTGAAATGCTCCATTAATATTCCGAGCTGTCTGTAATGCTGTAATTTCAAGAAAGAATTCATATTTCAAATGTGCATCTCTGATCATGAGCAAGAGTAGTTGGGGAGCATCATAGCCATGTGTTGAGAGGAAATATTTGGGGTTTGAATAATTCACCTTTGGAAACATGGGTGTTTTGCTCAACATCTTTAAACAACCCTTATTCAGGGACATTTTGAGCGAGATGGGCTACTCAACCTGAAGAAAATTCTAACTGGGCCCCACCTGCAAGGTCATGCACTGTTTATCTTGATATGAGATCACCATTTCACGCACATATGGTTGTGATGCATCTGCCTGGTGTACCCTTATCAGACGGGTAGTCATGATGGATACACTGTGCTTCGTATATTTTACCCCAGTGTCACTTTGATGGCATGCACTGCTCTCTCACTCAATAATAATAATAATAATAATAATAACAATAATAATAATATTGCATATATATATACGTACATTCATACATACAGTCATACATAAA
>NC_068986.1:111245069-111245700 GCF_001194135.2 Octopus bimaculoides
TATATATATACATATATATATATATATATATATATATGTGTGTGTGTGTGTGTGTGTGTATATATATAAGTATTATGTAGGTATATGTACAAGTGTATGTGTATATGTATGCGTATGTATGATATTAAACTGCTTGAGCTGCATACGGTGGGGAGACTGCAGATCGAGCATCCCAGTGAAGTGGGCAGCATGCTATCTCTCAATTATTAAGTCTCTTAGGCTGGTTCTGTTGGTTAAGTAAATTTGTCTGTGTTAGACGAAGCTTCCGTTTTTTAAAAGGACTTTGGGTAAACAACACCTTACAGATAAAGGTCTCTGACATAAAACATGCTGTCGTTATAGTTTAAGTAATCTTGCGACGCTGGTTACTAGAAACAACTATGGTGACCAAGAGAGTCGAAAACGTGTTGTATAAGCTTGCCTCAGATTCAATGTCGCACAGATATATCACTAATATGATGTGGATATCTTCTGACAAGATGAAGCAATACTCTATGTAAAATATATCATATATGCACGTACGCATATAGTGGTGAATGTGTCTGCCTGAGAAGCCTTTATACACACACACATATACATACACACACACACACACACGCACCCCCGATATATATATATATATATATATATA
>NC_068986.1:111246159-111247920 GCF_001194135.2 Octopus bimaculoides
TGCATTGTTTGAACGCCATTTTTGTTTCTTTTTTGCGATTTGTTCCGTCTCTGTTGACAACTCGAAATAATGCATACAAGATAATGCTGAAAAAAAAAGAAAAAATATAAATAAAGAAAATTAAATAAATAGTAATAAGGAATGTATTACAAGCAAACAAACAAATAATAATAATAATAACAACAACAACAACAACAACAATAATAATAATAATAATAATAATAATAATAATAATCGGACAATGTAATGTTGTACGAAAAAGAGAACACAATGAAAGCATAATAAAAAACGTTGTCGAACAGATCGTCACCGTACATACAAATATGTGATTAATTTTGTCAACGAATGTGAAAAAGTAAGAAAACCCAAAAAATCAATGTCGCATTATGGATGTTGGTATAAGAATGTAAAGGAAAGGTAAATAGAAAATTTGTTGCTTTGTAGGTTAGAAACACTCTGGAGAGAAATCTAAGTATGCTAATTTTTTTGATGAAAAACGGAGATGCATGTCATGTAAATAAAAATAAACGAACAAACATACCGATGATTTTAAGCAACAATGGATACGTTTATGCTTGAGTTTGTTGAATGTTGATATGCATTTTTAATCTCTCTCTCTCTCTCTCTCTCTCTCTCTCCCCATACACAAATGTCCACACACACACACATACACACACACACACACACACACATAGGTATGTATGTATGTGTGAATGTATATGTATTTGTATAGGTATGTCATCGTATCTACAGATATTTATATATCTCTTCTCTTCATCCATGCTAGTTTAGAATCAGCTCAACAGAGAAAAGTTTCAAATCCATGGCTGATATCTGTTGCGAGTGTGTCTTAGGATAACTATATGAACCATCGAAACGAAATTTGGTAGACGGAAACCGTGATGAAGTTCATTTGACGGAGTTCAACAGCATTGTGTAAATGCGTTTAAGCTACATGTGACTGAAATGATACTCAGCTACTTGCACCCTGAAGTCACGGTGAAAGAACTATACAATCGAAAGTAAGACAGCACACACATATGCATATATGAAAATTCTCATGCTTACGTGTATGTTATGTTTGTACATAGAGATACTCGTAAATACAGAGTGTTCAAAATGTCTCTCCGCAGTGAATGCTTTTCATCCTGACTCTCCAAGAATCAAACTCATCGAGATGTATTTCAAAACATGTGTAGAAGAGTCAACTTATGCATTGAAAATGAAGGACGACACTTTCAACACCTGTTATAAAGTTTTTTTTAAAAATATTGTAAAGTCTAATATATTCTTTTGTAGTCTTATACCTTCTTATAAATATTCATTTAATTTTGCGCAGAGACGTCGTGAACACCCTATAATTGTATAATTGCCATAAGAGACGTGTGTGCAGCTCGTGTAAAGGAGTATGGATGACACCAATGCTAAAAGAATCAATTCTATGTCATCTTAGAAGTAGAATATTTAGGAGTTGCAACTCTGACGTTGTCCTCTATCAAAGAAATTATAGCATTAACTTCCTTCAGTGGTTTATTCCTAGGTTCACCTGCTTATCAATGTGTTCATCTGTCTATCTCGATGCACACAATCACACACACACACACACACACACAAATATATTGCAAAAGAGAAAGATTGAAAGAGATGTACACGCATCTTTTTTTCAGTCTTTCTGTGTCTGTCTAATTGCCCCCTCTCTCTGTACAGATGCGTGTGTGTGAGTGTGGGTGTTTGTGAGTATATATATATATATATATATAT
>NC_068986.1:111248333-111249101 GCF_001194135.2 Octopus bimaculoides
TATATATATATATATATATTTATATATATACATACACACACGCACATATATATATGATGCGCGGGTACGTGTGCGTTCATAATTTATAGGTTTAAGAAACAATGTGTCAACACGTTGAAAAGTAAACATAAACATAATTTCTCACACAAGCATTGCTGATGATATGAATCTCACCATCAATACTACTTCATCGTCATCATCATCATCATCATCATCATCATTATAATTATCATCGTAGTCATCGGCGTCGTCATCTTCGTCGTCACCATCATCACAAGGGTTAATTTCTCCATCGACATCTTCCTCGAACATCATATCCCAAAATATGATAAACAAACATCAGCAGTAGCAATATGAACATTGCATTTGTATCATAAACAAAAGAAATATATAACGAAATTATGATAATTTTCGCAATCGTTAAATGTAATTATTAAATTTCTGGTAGAATTTTTTCTGGAAGGATCGCATACAATTATTGAGTTTTTCTAACTAGTATGGTTAACAGCACAATTGACAAGCCGTCAGAGCCCTTGTTTATGTGACAACATGTATTTGTTTGTCATGCGGTGTTTAAGTTTTAAACATAAAATCTGATTTACTGTGTTTATTGAGCGATAACTAATATAAGACTGGAGGTGCTGTTTTGTAACTTGTTTACAAACAAGAGTAGCAATAATACTACACTACAGATGTTTCAAGGCAGACAGATACGCTCGCATGCATACACACATGCATCATGCATATATATATATATATATATATATA
>NC_068986.1:111249668-111252160 GCF_001194135.2 Octopus bimaculoides
ACTTTCAAAATACAAAGACATGGAAATAGAGGTAACTCGAATGTGGAATCTAAAAACAGAAACAATTCCTATCATAGTAGGTGCCTTAGGTATAATAAAAAAATATTCAGACAAATACATAACAAAAATAGCAGGACTTACAAATATATATAACATACAGAAAATTGCACTACTGGGCACTGCACACATTCTACGCAAAACACTTTCAATACAGTAAACATAAGAGCACCACAGCAAACCACAGCACATACCCAAGTCGCACAGAGCTGCGCTCGGTAGTGAATTGAAAGCACGTTATAAAAATAAAACTACGGAACAATAATAATAATAATTAACAGAACCCATAAGAAAACAAAACAAAAGAACGGCGGACGAATATTCATAATTATTATAAAACAGTTAATTTAAGTGTTACACAAGCACACAGCTATGCAACATGCCTCCCCAAAGAATTCAAGAATAAACTCATACTTTAAATACGCAACACAATGAACAAAGGCCTCGGCATGTCTCATAGTTGTCCGATATTCGACAGAAGAACACAACCTGCGCTACACAAACAACAAAAATATAAAAACTAATAAAACAAAAAACTCAAACAAAACCCCATTGCAAAACATACTGATATAATATCCCCACCACAAGAAAATGCAGAACACCCCTGAAACACACACACCCACACCAGCACATAGGTGCTGCAGATGTCGAAAAATAATAGTGGTGATGACGATTAATAACGGAAGTTACCTTACCTCATTGTATGAGAGACATATCGTCAGCCACCAAAAGACATGCTCAACTTTGATATAGTCAAACAATGGACAAGCAAATCTGTGAGCAGAATATTTGCTGTAGCCCATCTTTTTTACCAAGACAAAACAATGTACATGATAACACTTCCAATCAGTTAAGATGAGAAGACATGAGAGCCAGTGCCTAGAACTGCATCAGCAGCATCCTCATTAATGTTGCTGTTGTTGCTGTTGTTGTTGTTGTTATTATTATTATTATTATTATTATTATTATTATTATTATTATTATTATTATTTCTATTGTTGTTGTTGTTGTTGTTGTTATTATTATTATTATTATTTTCAGTAGTTTTATTTTTATAACGTGCTTTCACTTCACTACCGAGCGCAGCTCTGTGCGCCTTGGGTATGTGCTGTGGTTTGCTGTGGTGCTCTTATGTTTACTGCATTGAAAGTGTTTTGTGTAGAATGTGTGCAGTACCCAGTAGTGCAATTTTCTGTATGTTATATATATTTGTAAGTCCTGGTGTTTTTGTTTTTTTTGTTGTTGTTATTATTATTATTATTATTATTATTATTATTATCATTATTACATTTACCGTCGTCGTTGGATGATAAATATAAGTGAAGTTGCCTGACGTTATTGTAACAGTTGTATTGTATTCAACTGAGAGTAAGGAATATTCGATGAGTAGCAGGAAATCTATCAAATATGTCAGCATCGTAGAAGAATGAAGAGTTTTATCGGTAAAATTGAATGGTTTCCTTCTTGTCTGTAATTAAAGAAGACCAAGTCTACATAGACGGCCTGAAGGAATTTCAATAGGAGCAATAATAAAAGAATGACGAGGAATATTAGTATCATAATGAATATATAAGAACAACAATAAAATCTAATAAAGAAACGCAAATATACTAAAAATAATTGTATTAAGCTTCATACAATGGAGGTTTCTCTTTTCCAAAGTATGAATAATAATATGCTTCTAAACTTGTAATTATTTCTTCACGTGGAGATTGGATGAAATACATGGACTCGTTTAACATATAACCCTTAATTATAGTCCACTGTGGAAATGTAAATGTATGTATGGACGTATGTATCTACGTACGAATGTTTGCATGTATATATGTATGTATTTATGCCTGTATGTATTTCTACATAATTCACACAAGCACACACACACGCATATAGACAGGCACACATATATAGAGGAAATAAAGTGTTTAGAATTCATAAATTTTTCTTAATTGGAACACGTTCCATATTTACATTACAACTAGTTTCACTCAAATATTGCTCGTCAGATAATATAGACGAAAATGCGCGCGCATACATATCCTAAAACACATATATATGAACTTGTAATAAACACAAGTTTTCATCATTTGCTCTCTCGTCATTTGCTCTATCGTCAGTCAGGTTACCTGCATCACATGTATATTTACATAGTCAAAATTTTAGACATCCATATTCCACACACCTTTCGCTGCACTTCTTCATCTTAAATCCAGACATTTAATCTTGCCAAACAATATTGAAGTAATTATAATCCAACGTGTATTAACCGTCTACCGGGGCTCTCCAAGTGTATATATATACATACATGCACAGATGCATGCATATTTACACACGTAAATAATACATAAATGCATGTATATACATGCATAAATATATATATGTACATACGCACACACACATACACATACACATACACATAAATATATATGCATATATAT
>NC_068986.1:111252434-111253280 GCF_001194135.2 Octopus bimaculoides
ATATATATATAAAGAGAGAGAGATATAGAGTGGGAGAGCCATCCTCCAGACACAAACACACACACACACACACTCACACACACATGCATGACAATTATTTATAGCTATACAAACGGAGAGAATTATCTAATGTTGCATGAACAAACACTGATAGTATGTTGCGCGCGTGCACGTGTGTGGGTGTTGGTATCATGCATCTAGGTGTGTATGTAAGTAAATACCTCTATATATATTGGAATCAAGAAACAAATATTAAAACAAAGAACGTTTCTGTAATTCAACCTAAGATCATTTTCAGATTCGAATATCAACGCGTCTCTGGTTACGCTTCCTTCGAGTCACTTATGACCTGGATTTCAGCAGCTAGAACAATATCAATAAAAGCAGTCTTGGCGTTGCAAATATATTCTTATAATCTAGAGAAATGAGTGTTTAGATGTAGTTAACTGTATATTGTATGTAACTGTGAGTGTAATTCCAATTAGACTGCTATTTTTTGTAGGTTGAGGTTAATATCTATTACATTCTTATTTGGTGGCAATGATGTTTATTTCAATTTCGCATAAACATAAGTATCATTCTCTGTCCGTCCGTCTGTCCCTACCCTTCCATTCTCCTTGTCTGTCTCTCTTGGTCTCCCCCACCCTTTCACTCCCTTCTGTCATGGACTTGGTGTGTAGATGTACGTCTACACAAATATCTATATATGTGTTTATCTTTTCCATTTAATAACGCACATTACGAAATCTGTCGTAATTTGTTTTCTTTATTCATTATTTTTTGAGTGAATTCAACGTATATTATGAGTGTGTATATATATATATATATATATATATATATATATAT
>NC_068986.1:111254073-111255063 GCF_001194135.2 Octopus bimaculoides
ATATATATATATATATATATATATATACATTTACACACATATATCTGTATGTATATTCGTATGTACCTATGTAAATGTCAGAATGTTATTGATTAGGAAAATATGTGGTAAACACGAGTTCCTTTATTGTTGGTGTTGAATGTTATTTGAGTGGTATTTGACAAGGTTATTGATGTCTTTGCACACATTACGGAAATCTTTAATGTATCGTTCATGACATTTAATCTTGTCGCCCCGTGTTGGACATCGTTAGTTCACTTAAAGCTACACAATACCCTCTTATGACATACAACTGCCAACAAAAGAAAATACTTTTAAATTTTTGTTAATAACATACACGTATATTCGTTACCAAGGATTGTTTTTCTGTTTTTCATTGTTCTATATTCAATAGAATAAAATATATGTAGAATATAACTATGAGGTCAGACAATTCGAGACAATGATTTTGAAGATCTATCGTCAACAAATGTGTTTGCGGTTTGGGGTAATCAAGGGTTATGAAGATTATAACTCGATTAAGATACCATGCAGCAAAATATATGTGAGCAGAGATTGACAAGTTCAATGATGAATACACTAAAATAATCATTATAGATTTTTGGTGACTACTCGCGGCCAGACTTGCCAAAAATAATTTTCTGTAAACTATAGGAATAAAAGAATAAAAGAAGAAATTAAACGTGAAATACGAAGAACAGAAGTAACTAATGTCTCTCTGTTGCTATATAATGGTATTTGTGAGGGAATTCGGTCGACGGAAAATGTGTGGAAGCCCATTTTATATGTGTATATATATATATATATATATATATATATTTATTTATTTATTTATGTGTTTCAGCCAAGTGGCTGCGGTCATGCTGGGGCACCACCGTGATTTTCACGTTCCTTGCATGGCTCTTCTCCCCCACCTGACATGGTCCAATCAAGAGTTTTAATGGCACATCTGGTGTATAAGAGAATTTGACACAGCTGCACTAAACTGCG
>NC_068986.1:111260278-111264501 GCF_001194135.2 Octopus bimaculoides
TATATATATATATATATATATATATATATATATATATATATGATATGTGACAATTAGTTGTTTGTCATAATAAAACTCAGAGTTTCGTATCCCGGGGTTGAAGTCTGCTCCACCATCTCATCAATTAAGATTTTAAACAACTACAAATAATGCAATATGATGCGATTTCAAACCCTCTTAACGAGGCGTTTTCACCTCCTGTTCATCGATATATCCATCAATATGTCTATCATCATCTTCAGTCCGCTTGAGTCCCTGTACCCCTGTACCATGCCTCATTCATGTACGAGGCATATATCATGTTAAGGTCAACCGGTCATGTGCAACAATCCTCTTTAAGTATTCTAAGCTTTTCCCACACGGACATCCTTATGACCTACACAGCTATCTGCGCGGGCCATTCGGGATCCCATGTGGAGGCCATGTCTACTGTCTCTTTATGTTCTTCTACTATTTTTTCCACCTCCCCGCCCTTGTAGAAAGTGAAAGGGGTACGTTTCTGCCACCCGGGGGTGGCACAACGTCGGGACATGCAGACGGCACATCATCGTCCACTTGCAATGTCCCGTTCTTCTTTCTTTTTTTCTTTTCTTCCTGACTTCGGGAGAGTGGAGCTCTTCCGCTTTGTCCGTAGTCTCTCCCCCACATCCCGAAGTCTTAGGGTCCTTCGGCGGGCAACCATTGTTGCCCGTTTCCTTCCTTTTTAATCCTTTTTGCGTTGAGGAGGTTGAAGCCTACTCAATTACATCCATCTCTCCCTTTGACCGGGTAGGGGAGGTGGCTTCCAGTTCCAGGACCTTACCATGGACCTTGGGGCAATTCTTTTTAATGTGGCCTGGCTCCAGGCACATGTGACACCAGAATGCAAGGTTATTTGGCGTAAAAAACGTCACACAGAATTTTACCCCCCAGAAAGTCTTCAACAAAATTCTCAATCTGCCGTTATGGGGGCTCGAACACGCCCACCAACAACGAGGTACACAATATTTTTTCTCACTAAAGTGAGCTACAGTTTAAAGCCGTTAGGCAGGAACTTACTGAAAAAAAAGAAAACAATAAATTCCTGCCCAACTCGGAGGACAAAAAAAACGACTCACCTTGGAACCTTTTTTTGTCGTTCTTTTTTCTATTCACGGACCCGAAACTTGCGTCATCTCTCTCTGTAAGCAACAGACTAACTAGCGAGGCATGCACCGTCCGTAAGCAAGCTACTTACCACACAGCCACTTCTCCTATGATAACCTCTATTTCTCAGAGATGACGGAGATGGTGTCATCTCTACTAAAACTTTCTTAATACACCCTTATTGCGTTCACTCTTTCTGTCACTACACTCTTCAATGTTCACAGTCTTTTCTTCCCAGAAACTCAGCTTGATAGAATTCAAGATCTTTTCATATCTTCTCAATAGGTATTGATTGACAAGAGACCAAGAGGCATCTTAGTGACACATACGCTAACCTGTCCCTGTTGCCCTGGGATTTCGTGGAGATTGTTTGGTTTTCTGAACCTTTAAAACAATTTCTCTCTCTCTGTTTCTCTCACTATAACTTCCATTCTCTCTCTCTATTTATATTCCTATGTGCACATCTGTGCGTGTGTCTGTGTATGTGATTGAACGCATTTTCGCATTTATTTCCTAGCATGGGGATTTTATAACTACTCGTGTACTACGGTCGACATAATCTCATCTTCCCTGCTGCAAAATTAGAGTATTGTGCCATTATAACAAATCACTATTCTCGATATGAGCATTATAAGAAATCATTATTTACGATATAAACAAAGTGATAGCAATGCTAAATGCAACTGTTCTATGACATCGGTGTCTGAAATTACGAAAGCTTGTCTCTTTTTGACATAGGCGATACAACTTCTTTTCCTCACATCTGTACCATATGTCAAACTTTTTCTCCAAACTAACATATCTATGAATACCTTTTGGCCGCGGCTTGCATCCTTGTAGAACTCTATACATCCATTTTATATGTTTTTCACTCACCGATAGAGAGATCGATTTTTGTTGTCGCACGATCTGCCATAATTATCAGTCAAATACTAAAACTCGGCAAATACGAGACTGCAGTTTCACAATGTATACATTTAAGATAATGTATTCTGTGACGTAGAATATCTATAAGGTAATTCAATACGTGATAATTGTTATTCATTTCATCGCAGGGCCGCTGGATCATTACTTATTCAGAATTAATCAAAAGTAATCACGAAAAAATAATAAAAAAAGAAAGACATAAAAGTGTAATAGATAAACAACTTGCAATATGTAAATTGGAACAAACATTTTCAAGTTGAAATAGTAATGGGTATCAATGGACGTTCTTCTCCGGAACAATTTGAATTTCGGGTTCTGGAAATCAAAAAGTGAGGGATGAAAAGTATTGACGTCCCGGGTGTAAAGTGATCACCGAAGTTAAAAGAGACAAATCATGTAAAAAATTAAATTTTGGTTTTGTTATCTCATTGACATTCATCGCAAGTTTATAATTTAGAAAATGGCAGACTATAAACAAACAGCCATGCACACATATATACGTACACACAAAACACACACATACACATATACATACATACTTAGAAGCATACGTACGTATGTATATATGTAATCAGACTTTATCTACAAGAGTCATTTTATATTAGAAATATCTGTATTTTATTGCAACATTATGACATGTTGTGTATTGTTTTATGTTTGCTGCACACTACTTAAGAAAGCTGAACACATTATTGCGACGTTTCTGAAAATAGATGAACAGACCGTTTGAAAAAATCGTATATGTTAACCATTAATATCTCTTTTGCAGAGATAAGTCCAACCACAGACGTATCGGCTAGCAAACGTCATCTGGAAGATTTGGCAGACGCCACTCCTCTGGGTTATTTGATACGCCATAGTTATCAAATGTAATTATCCAGAAACAAGTTTATTAATCTTTCATCGACTGATGCAGCAAATTCCGGATTTTCCTTTCGGATATTTATTCATTGATTAATGTGTGCGTATTTATTTATTATTTTTTCAAAAATTGAATTATAATTACGGCATAAATTCAGATTATATATCCTCTAGTGAAAGAGTGCATTACTCACTAGCAATTAGTCATTGCAAATTATGGTCAGAATACATAACTAAAATAATCCATAGTCTCCTTATATTTCAAAGTCCCTTTATTCGATTTTGTATGCGATTTCCTTTGATGTCGATTTAGTAGTGAAAACCGACATATTTTATTGTATTCGTTTTGTTTTCTTTTCGCTTATTCAGATATTGCTTAAAATACATAACAAATTATTCAACATAAACGAATAAATATTCTCCTGTGTACCGCTAGACACACACATACACACATTCACACACACAAATATATACTTGTGCACATACATAAGTATGTGTGTCTGCAAGTTCATCTGTGTGTGTGTGTGTGTTTGGATGAATAAATGTTGAAAGTAACATGAAAAATAAATATTAAAAGATGAAAAAATAACACACACGCACGCTTATATATATTTGTATAGCTATTTCTAAAGAACTATGTCATTCCAAGTATGTTTGCTTGTAAATATAGATAATTGCATATCGTAGCTTAGATATGTAAGTTTCATATGCGTATGAGCGATATACATACATACATTCATACACACAGACACAGACACACAGACACACAGACACACACACACATGCACACATGCACACATATCACATCACCGAATTTTTTACATGAACTACCAGCAATGTCATCTACTGCATCTCCTCTCTCTCTCTCTCTCTCTCTCTCTCTCTCTCTCTCCTTCACTGTACATTGGTGAAACGGTACGCCACTTCACCGACCGGTTCACTGAGACATCAGAGTAGACAATGACACCACGGTCTGACACCACTTCCGCTCAACCGATCATTCGCTACAACATCAGTCTGTGTTTGAACAGTCTTTGTACAGGGGCCATCCAGGCCTCTACCGTGCACAAGAATTAATCTTTTCCCATCATTACTTTGATCCCCATGGACATAGATCACCACCTCTCTTCATCTAACACAAACCCACACACCTCCCACTTTTAAATATCCTTCCCTCCACCGCCATAATTGTACACCACTTAATTCAGTACTATCACCAGTGACACCATTATGCAAACACCCATACACAATGTTTAGCTTAGTACTCACACCACAAATCATTATGTACACCCCCCACACAAATATATATA
>NC_068986.1:111264646-111276551 GCF_001194135.2 Octopus bimaculoides
ATATATATATATATATATATAGGGCGAAACAAATGCATCCGGGTTCTGTCCCGCTCCACAGTAGTTTGGCCTGTACATGGATTTATTAGACGGAATTTCTCTGTATATTTGTGTGTGCTTTTGTGTCTGTGTTTGAACCCACCATCGCTTTACAACCAATGTTGGTGTGTTTACATCACAATAAATATAGCGGTTCGGCATAATACACCGATTGAATAAGTACTAGACTGACAAAGCATAATCCTGGGGTCGATTTCTGCGAATAAAACCCTTTAAAGTAGTGCTCCAGCATGGCCATAGTCAAATGACTGAAACAAGTCAAAGAATAAAAGAATAGACTTACACCTATATATATGTCTGTGCGTACGTATGTGTGTGTGTGTGTGTGTGTGTGTGTGTGTGTGTGTGGTCTGAAGGGTGAGAGAAAAACCGATTTAGCGGGGGATGCTGCGTATGTCAGCAAGAGTTATTTCATGTTATCGCAACAGAAAGTGATTTGCATGCGCCATTAATACTAAATGCGTACAACATTGATGTCTGCAACTGTGACAAAAGTGTTGCTATTTAGATTAGATGTTACACTTCTTTTATGTTATATTTGGTAATCCACTGGAAAAGTGTTGAATAGATATTTGCGGATAGTTGAATACCAGTTCTCCTTTCACCCTGCACATTACGCCGTCTAATTCATGCATGGATGGTATTGAGATTGCAATATTTAAATCCATTAAAACTATAAAAGTTCCAAGAAGGAAAATCTGCCAAATGTTTGAATATCCCACTTACACCGCACACGAACGTACTGCTTACATAACCCGGCCTGTAAAACATTCACTACATTTGAAATATGCACCAAAACATCGACTTTGGGGGTCTTGAAAACAAGTATATCTATTGTTGCTTGGAATACTAGAAATAGGAAATTTATTCTGAAAATGATAATACTACGTGTTCCCTCAGTTATACCGTCATGAAAATGGTATAAGCTCTATATAGAAAAGCACATTATATAAATGATACACGACGCACTCCTGTTCCCGCTTTCAATGTAAACACCTAACATCCATTAAAATTGTGGTTAATTGTTTTATCTCTCTCAACACACAACATACAAAGTGGGGGAGTTACTGACTTGTCAAGGCTGAATTTGATATAATTCGTCCTCACTGCCTCTTGGGCTTCAAAGAGATTCAGTTTGAACTTGCAGTTTGAACTTGCAACACTTTCAGGCATTTCCCTCAAGAATTGACAATATACTTTTGTGTCATTCCATCTATTCAACTTATCTCTGCCACGAATCTCACATTTAAATATCATGAAAATGTTCATACATATTTCACAGCTGAGAACTTTTCTGCCTCTCTGTCGCGATAGACACAACCCGTCCACATCACTTTTGGGGTGTAGAGCCCTTTGTAGTGTCATCATTTTCTAGACCTTTCTATCAAATTCTCCACTCTATCACACCAGCATTATATCTTAGAGCTACCTCAGCTCATGTTTTGACAACTAGTATCTTATTCCTACCCGTGAACTTTGCCTTTAACTCTAATATCAGTCTCCGGTTACATTCCTTTGATAACAGGTCTTTCATTTCCTTCTTTTTGATTTCGTCTGTTTCTTGGATGTCGAAGTACTTAACACCTGTTGTCGTCACTTACCTCCATAACGTGACCGTCTGTTAATATAGTTCTTTGTATTTCATAAATTCCACCAGAAGACACACTGTGGCATTCGGAGATTGTCTGCACTAATCCCATGTCCCTAACTCCCGTATCTCTTCTTTGGTAGATACTGTCGGTATCACTATTCTGGTGCAGATATCAAGTTGATGTTAGTCTCTTGCGGACTTCAATGCTTTTGGAGTGGATTTCTTCTGCCGACCAGTCACGTATCCCAAATGTTGGAATCAAAACTGGTACTACAAATTCATTATGGGATATTATCCTGTAAGAGAAGTATTTTGTCTGCCATACTCTTCTAAGCCTTGTCTAATATTTTTGGGTCTCTCTATCTTTATTACCAGTACCTTGGTATGATATATTTTCACCAACGTTAAGGTACTTGTAACATTCTTTGTGTAGGACAGGAGAGATAGTGTGACCATTGATGAACACGTTTTGTATCTGGGAGACCGATTTCCTTCGTTTAACAATTAAATAAGAACATTTCATCTGGCCAAAATCCAATCCTGTGTCAGCTGAAATTATTGTTATTAATTCCAGTTGTGTTTGACCTTCTTAACATTTTTAGTATAAATACTAGGGCCATACACAAAGAAATTATGGGTTACATTAATATATCTTGCAGTTTTAGACACTAACATGTAGACATTTGTATCTTGTAGCACGAATCATTATGGGTTTAACATCAACTTCAACAGAAGTGCAGAGAGACTATCACCTTGGAATATTCCTTTTGAAATATTTATGGCATTGGAGACGATCGTTCCACTTTCTGTTCTAAGTGTAATGATTGTGTCCTAAGTCTTTGTGAGCCTCTCAATGTCATCAGTTAACGTAGCAGGCAAAATAGAGACACTTCAGCAGCCATGACTACGGAATCCAGTCATAAGCATGTATGTATGTATGTATGTATGTATGTATGTATGTATGTAAGAGAGATGCTATGAATAAGTGAATGTGACTCAGCTGTAAAATGAATCTCTAGTATCTATTTCCTCCATTTTACTTTCTGAAAATCTGATCCTATGAATATTCACCAGGATTATGCAGAAAAGTTTCTATTCTTCAGCAAAAAATTCAATCTGTTTATTTATATTTTTTTCGCTCTTTCCTATTATTATCCGTCTTCTTTCTTTTTTTTTTACATTGAAATATTTAATTTATTCTCATTGCCGTCTCTTCATTACCAAACATATCCTATTATATACGTGTTCTTCGTCGTCACATTTACATGATACCGTAGTATGGGCCGTGTTTTTTAATGTATGAAATAAAATAATTCCATATTTTAATTCACTACAAAAAATCAAATTTTGCCGTTCAGTTTCTCTGCATATATTAACAGGAGCTATTTTCAGAATGATTAGATGGCAAATTCTCCATAAATAAATAAACAAACAAATAAATAAAGGAAAAAAAGTGACTTCTCTCACAGATACCAAAAAAACATTTTTGTTTCCATTCTATAGACTTTCGCGATTGTAGTTGTTTAGCACGAGTGCCATTCGTATGTAAAATTAGTATGGAAAATTCTGACAATGGTATATGAATATTACAATGAAATCAATAATAAATATAATTTAATACGTGTATCTAGATATCTATTTTGACTGCACCATATTAGAAATGTTTGTTGATTTTTAAAATCGATTCTATATTTTTGAAATGTGTTTTCTCAGAGTGATTACCAAAACATTAGATACACTTTGGGAATATATTTGTTTGTTGATACATAGATGACCACTATACAAATGCACAACAAATATTTAGACACTCCAATTTTCGTCGTTTTCCCTTCGTGAAATTAATGGTCATGTTGCTGGTGATTTTGCAAACATGTTCACCCTAAATGCAATGAGAGGTTGAATTAATGTCAGTAGAATGTGATGAGGCAGAGCCTTTGAAATAGGTATTTATGTGGTATAGTAAATGTACAGATATATTTACTGAGCGAGATGTCCTACTATGTCGATCGGGAGAAGATGGCAGCCTGACAGAATCTGAGCAATTCACCGATACTATACTAAATACTTTATTATTTATAATTCCTTTCTGCAGTTCTTTTATGAAAGGGAACATAAAGTTATATGTTTCTTTACATGTATATCTTAACGCTACAAAGATACACAACTTTTGCTAAATTTCACCACAACACATTCATAATGCTAAAACATTAAGTGATACGCTTTAATCTTTCTCATGTAATAGAGTTTAAAATAAGAGCTTTTATCAATCGATATTACCCAAGCAACTGAGCAAACCTCTCTTTAGTATCGCTTAATAAAATATAGAAATGCAGTAAGAAAGAAAGGAAATATTGCAGCAAAACCAGTCGATGGAAGATTTGGGCAATTCAGGCAATGCAGTTTGGTAGGAATGCGCTTCGAAAGTTAACTGTTGAAAGAAACGAGCATGTCGATTGCCATAAGGTAACCTGAGTGAAGCATAACCCACCGCCAAATGAACAATGTTAGTGGGTGTGGGATGAAAAGTTTATAAGGTGACTGTGATAGAATTATGTTAGAGCTGTGATATCTTGCATGCATTAATTTCAACTGATATTCGTAACTGTTTTCTTTCTTTCCAGTTAAACTTATATTTGGCTGTTTCAAGAAGACATCAAAAGTAACTAGTAGCGACTTTTGTTTAAAATGGACAGTTTGTCATCGTGGTATAATCAAGGACCTGCTGAGGTTTATACTTCAATATAGTCCCTGTTGCGGTTCACAGACGTCTTCAATTGGTGTTGCAGTCCTGTAATAAAACTGGTGAAGACTTCATCCTGTTGGTAAAAAAAGTCATCAACTTCAAATATGATATTATCATTGCTACAATGCTGGCTCCCAGTTAAGTGTGTGTTTTGTTAGTCGTGGAACAGAGGATATACAAATTGGGCCACAATTGTCCAATTTCAAGACAAGTCTCTAATAGTCACTTTTGAAGAATTTTAATTTGAACAGTCTGAACAGAAACAATACAGTTATTAATAAAAATAAATAGGTTAAAAGTAATGCATGCAAGCATTCACGGTTCTATCAGTCTATGAACTATTTCTCCCATCCTCCTATTAACAAATGTAAAGGATTTTAGAATAGTCACGGAAAGAGGACATGTTTATCAGTAATTTTATTAGTGATACTTGAAATATTAATTCAGAGTACAAAGCGCAGCGTTAGTGTACTTAGAATTGATGAGAGAGGAAATGTTGATTCCACACGTTATGGGTCAAACGACTGGGAATAAATAAATCAAGATAAGGGCTTTTCCTCGGAGAAGAGAACTAGTGAGAATAAGGGTAATAAATTAACTGGATAATTGAGCTAACACATGTGAATGACAGAGTGCATCCAGATGCAAAGAAAATCTTCATGTTTTAACTTCGACTGGCAGGAAGTCATGTCTTGAATCTGAATTGTTTAAATCTTTATACTGACGCTGGATATTGTCAACAACATGGAATTTAGAGGAGTAGGTATAATTTATTTAATCCAAACCAATAGGGAGAATGATACCGATTTTATATACATTGGAATGACAGTTGCGAGATCCTGGATTCCTTTGTTAGAAATGTCTTTCCATTTGATGAGGTGAATTTCGGATAGCAAGCTTGAAATAAGAGAATTCAATTTCCGTTTTTCACTGCAATTCAGATGCCTTGTTGCACAAATTTACACTAACGTGCATAGAATATTTCGGTCGTGTAAAGTGTGATTTAGCTTGAGCAAGTATTTCTTTTTTCATCATATCGTAGTTCATTTGTTAATGGCTGCTGACGGTGTCCTTCTCTGCATGACAGTTTTTCTAAAATTTAATAGAAAATAAAGAAAGATGCAATTACCATAGCAGAAAACCAAAAGGGATTTCGCCTCAGCGCAAATTAAAAATATTGACATTCAACTAAAATCCTTCAATATTTCCACCCTAGAATTATAGACGAGTAATTTAATCCTAAGAATATTGTCACTTAGCAATTAGATACAACTCAGAAATGAAGATGATTGGAGGATTTTTGTTTCGTCACTCATTTATTTATTTATTTATTTATTTTCAATGTCAGTTTCTAAAAAAAATAGCATCGTGTGTTACAAGTCTTGAAGGAGAGATGTACGGTTTGTTTGAATGAATTTGATAGTAAATGAGGAGCATTTAACGAGACGTAGGAGAAAGACTTTGAAGTATGAGAGTTTCGATTCTCTCCATGTTCATTAAATGCTTGAGCGATTGAAAAGTGACGAAAATTACACGCAAAAACATATTTAAAAAACCCAAAATAGACAGCACACGCAGGCGCTATGTATGTATGTATGTATGTATGTATCTCTCTCTCTCTCTATCTATCTATCTATCTATCTATCTATCTACACATAAGTCATTAGATATATCTGTGCGTGGTGTGCGCGTGTGTGAAGATATGTATGTATGTGTGTATTACGTATGCATGCATGTGTTCATGGAATCGCGTGTTCTAATGCTTTGAGTGCTGCACATATAATACTATGATTGAGGGTTCGATTCCTGGAACCGGGTGGTACCTTGTGGCACAATATATATACATACACACACACATATATATATATATATATATATATATATATATATATATATATACATGAACGTATGTGTGTGTGCGTGTGTGCCGTAAAAACCATGGGAAAAAGTAAATTAAAATTGACGCTTAGATTTTCTTCGCGAATATTATCTTTATTCATTTTGATTCGTTTACCATTAATGTAACCTTTCAACAGTTTAATCTGTCTTATTCTGTATTGCCATTAAACTGACGTTTTAAATACTGTACTCAACGGTATTACTTTCATGTTGTACAGACGAGACGTAAGAAAACGTTTCATTAACTCTAGATGTAGTTTATATCATTTATTTCCTACGTACGTTTCACTGTTTGTATTATTGACATCTCGTTTAACAAGTGAATTCAAAATTCTACTCGATATCCCCCGCCCTAAAACAGGTTTTCAAGGAAGGTGGGGATGAGTCGATTAGATCGACCACAGTGCGTAACTAGTACTTATTTAATCAACTGGAAGGATCAAAGGCAATATAGACGTCGGCGGAATTTGAACTCAGAACGTAGATGCAGAGAAAATACTGATAAGAATTTCACCAGGCGTGTTAACGATTCTGCCATTTCGCCGCCTTAATCGAGGTTGTAATAATGGTAGATAAAATTGTAGGATTCAGAGAAGTCAGCCGCTAGTCTCCGAGCGTTAGTGAGATCATGCACTGAAGGCGTTGAAGATATTGTTAGTAAACACCTGAGAGTATTAGCTTAGGTTAGGTTGAAGACTAGCTCTAGATTCTAGACAAGGTCGGAAATATTGAAGGAAACTGATGAAAGTTGAAACCGAGTTCTACAAGTGTTAAATTACTTCTTCAGATTTGTTTCAACATAGCATATATCTCCTTGAAAAAGTAGTTTTTCAAGATGGGATGGGGAGTAAGCAAAAATATCACGATTGTTTGTACTTCGCTTCCTTCAATGCTACCGGTATGATGCCATTCGCTTGTTTGACATCAGCTCTTAGAATTTCATTACCGCAGTTTATATTAAAATGCAATTTTGGCATTTTTCTTCTCAAATGATTTTTCAAGATGGGAATTATACCGAGATCCAACAGTTGTAAAGCAGCAGTGTAATTTGGCGAAAGATTCTACACACAGCACATTCTCTCGGTAAGGTAATTTGCTACATAGAAAAGAGCTGAATGCAAGCGTGCCTCGAGAGGAAACATTAACCAACATTGTTGATCAAATACATACAAGTTTAAATTTCTCTCTCTCTCTCTCTCTCTCTCTCTATATATATATATATATATATATATATATATATATATATTGCGTGTAAACATAAGTAAATATTAATGTTTGATTCTTGCATTTTTTGTATAGAAATGTTGAAATCTAATAGCTTTTAGTAGTATGCATTTTTTATTTATTTTTAAAAGAAGCTCGACAGTAACTTACAAGTCGCTGTTAACATTTTTGCCGATAAAGGTTTACACATACGTGTGTCTATGTGTGTGTGTGTGTGCGCGCGCATGTGTGTTTGAAAGCGAGAGTATATTTTTGTGATTGTGGTTGCGAGGCAAACATCCATTAACAGGTCGCTTATCATTCAGTAAAACAGAACTGCACTACAGGTTGTCATTATAGTAACATAAATACAGATAAAAACACAACAGGCAGTTTCCAAGAACAACAGTAACGTTGACTAAATTGATAATCATCAACAAGTAACTTGAATTTCCAGAGACTCGATGCCACGTCTATTAATTACAGGTCTTCATAAATTATCTTTACAACCGCCACAATCTATTGTATTGTATCATCTACACGCGTACAACCTAGCAGAGCCCATGAACTAGTTTTCTGTTTTCTTTCTTTCATGAAGACGTTTCCAATAAATACAGTTGAGTTGCGCTTATCTTCAAAACCTTTTATGAAGTTTTAAATTGTACAGCATATTTATGGACACCCTGTGCTTCTTACTTTTCCATAATATTACACGATTAAGATGGCAATATATAGAATATTACTGAAAATTCATGCAAGTTAGTTAAAGATTTAATGCTATTAAATAATGAAACAAGTTAAAGTAATCAATATTAATAATAAATGTAAAGGCCTCCTTTCATCGGAAAAATGCTGTCACATTTAGGATGAGAGACCATTTTACATTTCTTTATTAGTTATCTCCTCCTTTCTGAAGGATTCACTTGTCTATGTATTGTATTTTCTGTCATGTAGTAATTCACGGTAAGAAGATAACACGTCCAGTAATCGTTTCTGGATCGTTGTTGCACTCACAGTTTGGTTAATTCTCTGAAAACATGTTCACTGTGACGCCTTTACTGTTGAAGGTAGTATTAAAAATTCATTGTTATTCGTTCTGTAGCAGGTTTTCCAGTATCATTCTAAAATCAAAGCATTTCTCTGTTAATAAGCAATTCAACAGAAAGTCTTTAATAATGATACACTCCTAACCACTCAAAATCCAACGCATATATATATTTTTCAGACTTCAGATTCTTTGATGATTCTCATCAAAGTAATTCCAATCAAAGTGTCTTTATGCAGGTCTTGATGACAGTGTTCCAGGCAGTTTTGATATTATCAATGAATTTGTGATGCGGCCGGTTTTCCAAGACTCATTTACGATTGTTTATCGTGGCCATCTATTTCCTCAATGTGATTTTGTCCGTGAATTGAAGGTAGTAAGCATCCCTATTAGACTGTAACTCCTCATCCATAAGTTGTATTCAAAAGTGGTGTCTGATGATGCATAAACCGCTTTGGCAACAAAGCACTTCGTAACAGACATGTAGCCTAAAGTATTATCATTTGCAATCTATGCTTTAAGTTCATGCTTTCCAACACCTTTCTATTTCTATCAAAATTATTTCAAAAATGCACAAAGTAACCATATTTATTGGCATTTAGAACTCTTTGCTTCAATTCTAAATCAAAGCACAATTTTTCATTCTTTCAGTTCCTTGTTACAATAATTTACTTATGTTACGATTTCCAAACTTCCACTTTTGCGTTAGTTATAGAACTTTAGCCTCTTGGGCCGACTTCGTCCTGGGCAGAGTTATTTTGAATAGGATTTGGGCTGAACTTGCGGTTTAGAGCAATCTTGTTGTCTTTAAATTTAGCTTTCAGCATATATTTCAGTGTCTTAAGATGGAACGCATTCTATTATGATTCAGGTGGAAAACATTTGAATAATAAGCAGGATAATTATAACATGGAATCCTACAGAATACATGTTCCACATTCCTTATGAATCAGTTTATATCCGCTTTATCATCCTCTTCATTCGGACTTCGCAAGTACATTTATGGACTTACACTTTTTATATATTTATATTTATGAATTTTTGTTCATAAATCTGTATATGTGTATGAATTTTTATATATTTTATAAGTTTTCGTGTATATATATATATATGTATTTATAAATTCTTAGAACTTTTCTATATATCATATAGATGAATGCATCTATGTATGTACTTTGTGGAGAAATTCGTTAATATGGGTTGAATTAATATTCTGCCCTCCATTTGCAAGCTCAGGCTAGAAGATTCCTTTGAGCAGCCTACAGTCTGTCATTCTGACAACATGTTCAGTTCAACGTATCTGGATTGCTTCACATAAACAAATAAGAAGGTAACATTGGCGTACATAATGATCTCCGGCGTACTTAAAGATAGGGCCACTGTTAGAAGGAAATCCTTAGAGGATAAATGAAATATAATGAATGTGCAATACAAAAGTGTTTTAACAACTCCGTTGGAACACATGCTGATAACTATGCTAGATGAGTTCCTTGGCAACACAACTCTACACAAAGAAATAGCAACTATTGATTATACTGAAACAGAGGAAATTAGTATAGTGTCATCCATGCTTTCCCAGCAATCCTCCACATGAAATTCAGAGACTATATTTGATACTGTTCTAATGATTCTTTGTAACTGGGAGATTTTCCAGAAAGTGAAATGTAAGCAGAATATGTCTTAATCATAAATGAGTTAGCAGAGCGAGCGCTAAAATTCATAGGTCTCTGTAAAAAATCCAACACGTCAGGAAAATCATGGAACACTCTGTCAAGAGGAATCTGATCTCAGTTCTGGAAGATAATGATTTGAACTTGCTTCCTGACATCCAACATGGCTTCTATTCAGGAAGAAGCAGTCTTACAAAATATTTGCAGCATTATCAGTGAGTGTTGAAATCACTAATGAACCACTCAAATTGCCTTTTATAAAAGCTTTTGGTAAGGCTTATCAGGAAGGACATGTCACAAGCTACGGAGACTTAGCATTATAGCAAAGCTGGGTGAGTAGTTACATAACTTCTTAAAAGACATACGCCAGTCCGTGGCAGCAAATGGAGCCCTCCTCGAGGAGACTGTACTAGCAAGGGGAGTGCCTGAGGGAACTCTCCTGGCACTGCTGTTGTTCATGGCAGCACTTTCGGACATGCCGTTCGTTACACAGACAGCCACAATTACTAGCTATGCTAACGACACAAAACTAGTACTAGCATTCAAGGTACTTTCCGATGCCAATTTTCTACAGAAAAACTTCGATGCCCTATAGAAATAGGCGGAAGAAAACAACATGCAATTTAATGCAGAGAAATTCCACGCAATCCGCCATCTACTACCTTGTGATAACATGCTGCTGTAAAGATTATGGCCCCAAAATAGTAGCAATCCCAGAGTCAAGTACAGTGCGTGGTCAGGGTATTGATAAGAACAACAACACCTCGCTTCAGGTGCATATGACCAAGTGGGCGGCAATGTGCAGGTGAATCATCGAATTGGTTGTGAGAAATTCCAGAGCCAAGAACCGGGGGACTATGCTAACGCAATGCAGGACATTCGTCAGCCATCTGGACTGATGAGAAATCAGCTAAAAATAGTTTCTGTAAGCAAAAGAAAGTATTTTTTCAGGTGAAGTCCAATGCCAAGACGATTTTTTCTTCCCCTATTCGTTACTTGTATGGAGTCCTTTAACTTTGCGCCCCCCTCCTCTCAATCAACTCTTTCTGTCGTTAAATGTTATATCGAAGATCCTTCCATTTCTTTTTCTTTCCCTCTCTCTGCGTTTTAAAATTTTCCTCTCGTCTATATGTATACACCAACAGATTTTTGCATGCAAGCATGATTGCGTAAATATGTATACATGTGTATATGTGTATTTGTGTGTATATTTACGTCTTACATATATATGTCTGTATATGTATGTAGTCTGTATGCATCCATCTGTGTATTTTGATGTACATATGTATATTGATGATTTAGTATGCGTATATACGATAGTAAAATATTTATGTATTGCAGCGTGGAAATTTTAATTTTAATTTTAATTTTCAATGTATTAATTGAATTATATTTCTTATATAATTATTTGCCATATGTATTTTGAATCAGCTCTTCGATTTAAAGTTTACCTCGATTTTTATAATAGGACGAATAATTATTGAATTGATTTATTTTGCTTATTTGTTCATTGCATGCTTAAAAGACCGTTAAATGAAAAGACCAATGAAACGAATCTTTTAAAGGTGTAGCCTTTAACTAGTTTTGAACATATCGTTATTTCTGTTCTATTTTAACAAAACTGTCCGACTAACGGGAACGTGAAACTCTGAGTAACAGCTTTTGGTATATTTCTGCTGCTTTTAAATCTATAT
>NC_068986.1:111276872-111281312 GCF_001194135.2 Octopus bimaculoides
GAAGGATGATATCCCGATGTAATACTAATTAATCTATAACACAATAAAGATCTAATTTTCTGTTTTGAAGGCTACATTCTCAATATTGTCTTCCGTGTGTAGATAACGAAGTCGTTGCTTACATTCATCCCTCCCCCAACTCTAACGCATGCCAGTTTCTGGTTTTCCCAGTCGTTGTGATGTCCTTTTACATTCTGTTTAAAAAATTAGCAGCGGAATCATTGTAAATATTTGCTGTATATTGATGATATGAATATTTTTAAATATCGTATTCGTCCTTTATTGTTGAAGTCTATTAAGTCATCTGAGGAGAAAGGTTTCTCTGTAATGAGGCAATGCTTTCCTTGATTAATAAAAAGGATTAATAAACCGCTGTAATGAATTGACACATACATCTTTGTTACTCATTTATATTTTACACATCTACTCTGGAATCTGCACTTAGGAAGTATTTGGAAAGTATCTTTATATAAAGTAGAAGTCTGAACAAACAAGAGCGGAATTATACACTAAGTTGAATCGTGGCATCTGCATACACCGCACGGATATCGGGTGGAAAAAATTCTAAGTAGTTTTGATAATCACCAAATATTGTCTGAGTGAGCAAAAAATTCGTCCTCACAAGGTGTTTCAATTTATGTGCCAAATTCAACTGAATGTAGTGTGTATGTATATATATAAATATATAAATATGTGTATATATATATATAGATATCTGTCTCTCTCTCTCTCTTTATATATATATATATATATATATATATATATATATACACTCATACATATACACACACACACGCACAACCACACACGCGCGCACACACACCTTTAGGAAAGATTTCTGAAGCGCTGTTATTTTAATATATATTCCCGTGTATATAAAATTTTTATCTCCAGAACATAAACTGATTCAGTATGAAATAATTGTGTTATTCGAAAAAGTAAAAAAAAATAAACATAATAAATTCAGTCAGTGTTTTGTAAACAACTGTTCGGATGTATAAAGCGCTACTACAATGGAGAATTCTTAGAATAGTATATTGTTGGAATCCAATGAAAGAACTCACAGTCATAAATATGATAGTTGCGTTCTTATTAACGATGCAGTTCTCTGTCTTCAGTTAAACTAATCACATATCACTTGACCAATCTCTCAGAAGGAACAATTAAAATACATCTCTCAATAAGAGAATTTCAATATATATTGCCATTTAAATTTAAGATAATATTTGACGTCAAGGAATCCTTATGAATGCTTCGCAGCGGATAATTGTCAGGTTGCGTCAGAGAGTTATAGAAGCAAAGAAAAAGCAAGCGCTAGGCTGTCTACATGATCTAGCAATTTAGATATACACTTTTAACGTTAGAACTGGAATTTAGCGCAAGAGTTTCATGCATTTTCTCTTATTTATACATGACCTCAATTAAAAGAAAAAAAAAACAGCAGCACGTATCCTATGGCATTAAAACATTGCAGGAGGGGCATGTCCGGTAGGTTAAACAAATTTGTTTTTATGTTACAATATTGTTTCTAGTTTTGACCCTAATTCTCGACAACGGAGATAAAAGTTGTCGCACTGGCCAAGGATTTCGTGGCACCGTGTTCTATCGAGTTAGATCTCTAGTTGTATGAGATGTGGTAATCATCATCATCATCATCATCGTCATCATCATTGAATGTCCGTTCTCCATGCTGGTATTGTTTGAAAGGTCTGAGCAGTGACGGCAAGCTGGAGAGCTACTCGGGCTTCATGTTTCTGTTTTGGCATGGTTGCTATGGCTGGATGCCCTTCCTAGAGGAAGCCCCTTTACAAATAGTATTGGGTGCTTTTATGGGTGTTTTATGCGTAGAATTATCCCTGAACATGCACAGATACCCTTACCTGGCACCGAAAGGTGCGTTTTTTCTTGACACCAGCAGGTGTCAAGAATGATGAAAACCTTTTCAAAATTTGCGTACACCTCTGACCATGTACCGCTAAGATTTTGGCAAAATTTTATGCAGATTCTCTGCTCAATTTTCCCTGTCATGATGAATGCGACGATCACACGCTACACACCTTCTATCCAAGCACTGCTAGAAACAGAGAAAGTGCGCTAGAGCTTTGAAACCTACTGGTAAGGCACAGCAGAGTTCTAGTTCTGTTTGTATCTCAAGCAGCTTCAATCTGTGTGCTTTAGCCTCGTTACTATGGCAACCGTTGTGATATTTATTAATCAGACCATGTATGTATGTGTGTGTGTGTGTGTGTGTGTGCGTGTGTGTGTGTATGTGTGTGTATGTGTGTGTGTGTGTGTGTGTGTAAGTGCGTGTGTGTATAGATGTGGTTAATGATTTTGGCAAAGGCGTTATTTTGCCCCCAAATTGTATAAATTTGCCAAAGGCAAAAGGTTGATTTCTTCGAGCACGTACGAGCATATTAACGTGGAATAATGACCCATTTGAACACGACATTAAGTTGTGATATAGAGTTAATCATCTTCTTCTCAGTACCCTAAGCCTAACCCCTATTCTTCGAGACGTCCATGATTTTTTTTATGTTGAAAACTAATGATTGAGTCAGATATATGTTTACAGACCTTCATTCTTGCTGTACGAGAGCTTTCAAATCTTCAACATTTGTTGTCTTTTCTCTGTTAACTCAAATTTTAAGGATGGGCCTCAAATTTTCAATTTTCTGGAGAATTTCCCGGCCAAGGCTCCAAAATTTCAATACCTTTATCCTCAAGATACACTTTAATCTTTTTAGCATTGCGGCAAAGTACCCGATCTTGTTGCAAAAGGCGAGTTTTTTCACCAAACGGCCTCTTAGTGGTTGGAAGGAGATGTTTTCAAGGATATTTTGGTCCCATGTGGAATTCATAGAAAGGATTTTCGGCACAAATGACAGTAGTCCAACGCACTTAGATGAAAAGCAATCCCACATCGAATAGTTTCTGGATACGTGACCGTAGGCACGATGAATGACTCATCATAGCATTCGCATTATCGCTTTCTGACGAGCGTTTTCCAAATGTCCCAAATAACTGAAATGATGCTACATGAGAACAATATCACTTTGTCCCATTGTTCACTAGATCAATTTTTATATTTTCTGCAAAAGGCACGTTTTTCTTGGATAAAAATGTTTCTTTTTAGCACTTTGTGAAGCAAGACCATTATCAAAAAGTTGTCATCGACCAGACCGAGCTGAAACGATGACAGTCACTGATTCCCACTCTTTAGCAAATTATCTGCTGCCGGCACTTCGATTCCTCAAGGAATTTCTCACGAAAGCTCTGTCTTGGTTGTCAGAGGACAGACATTGACGACCAGTGGCCTCCTTCACCCTCATGGATACTGTGTCTTTCAAAGTTTTTATGATCCTATACATATTTCTGTCAGGTGCAATGCCTTTAGCAACAATATCCTGTTTTGTTAGGCCATTTTGGTAGAAAGAAATGATTGACTGACGTTTTGCATGTGCCAAAACTATCCCAGCAATAAAAGAAAAGAAAATTTGAAGTTTCTTTGAGGAAAAAGAGCATTCATTAATTAAAAATCAATCGTAACTGTCTCATGGCATCATGCATAACATTACTTACTGTTCTGGTTATCAATTAGTAGTTTGCATGCGATTCCAACTTGAAATCACGAAAAGGAATGTGATTTCCACTTGCAGGAGATATTACCAATTCCACAAACTGTTGATTATTTGCAATATCTATTGGTTTTCAACAGTTTTTCTTTCAAATCTTATTGGGTAACAGATAACCTGTTAAAATAATATTAAATCATTAACATTCACATGATATTTCACACGAAATGGCAAAAACAATGGTGCTTGCCAAAATCATTAGCTACGACAGTATATGATTATCTTATCAACTTCATTAGCTCATAGCTGTTTCTGCGGTAAGATGCAGTGAATTCATAGTTGAATACCTGTACAATATCTTAAAGCATCGGAGCCTTGAATATGAAGTGCAAATTATTTTGGAAAGAAATGCCATTTGTGTCTATATAGGAAACGAGATCAGCAATGAGGAAAGTCAATGGAGATGTATAAATGAGAAGTGTAAGTCCAAAGTATAATTAGATGTATAAGTGTAAAGATATGCATATTTACGTACGTACGCATTGCGCAATGTCATCACGAATATATATTGTGTGTATATTACACTCGCTCTTTACTATCTATCTATCTATCTATCTACCTATCTATCTATCTATCTATCTATCTATCTATATGTCTGTCTGTCTTTTGCTTAATCTCACTCTCTTTCTCTCTCTCTCTCTCCACACACACACTCACACATATATATTCGTTAATTCTTTTATTCTTTTATTTGTTTCATTCATTTGACTGCAGTCATGCTGCGGCACCGTCTTTAGTGGAACAAATCGACTCCAAGACTTATTATATATTATTATTATATATATATATATATATATATATATAT
>NC_068986.1:111281794-111292688 GCF_001194135.2 Octopus bimaculoides
CATAATGATGATGATGATAATAATAATAATAATAATAATTAATTCGTTTTATTGGCCACAATAATATGGATAAACTCATTACTGATTATTTATCAGGTGTTCAGCGCAGAAATAAAACCTCATAGGTAAATTTTACAAATATTTTATAATTATATACATAATAGTAACAAGGGCTTGGTTTGTGCCTCACCACGCACTGAAAAATTAGTGTCAAAATACAATATTACCACAATAAATTGTCCGAAAATAAACACAGAATGAACACTGTATCTGTCAATATACTGTGTCTCTTATGATATTTCCTAAATCTTCCACCTTCTTCTACCACAAAACCTTTTTAAGTTATCTCTCCAGATGGTTTATAGAATATAGAGCTAGCAATGATGTAAGGTGGTATCAAAATACTTGCGGATTAGCTATGTCTAATAAAAAAAAATAATAATAACTTATTTACATAAGCTGTAACAACATCTCCTTCGAAATAGTCCCCATCTGCAGTAATACACCGGTTCCAGTATTCCCGCAACTCTTCGAATGCGACCTGGAAGTCGTTTTCCGTAAGCAAGTCGAGGTTCTTCTGCGATTTGATTTTGATGTGGACATCGATGATAAAGCGGTGACCTCTGAGCCATATTTTCATCTTGGGGAAGACATGGAATTGCGCATGTGCTAAGTCTGGCGAATAGAGGAGGTGCGGAAGCGATACCATGTTTTTTTTGGGGGGGGGGCGAGACACTTACGAGTGAGGAGAGATGCGTGACGGTGCATTGTCATCGTGCAGAATCAAATACTGCACGCTTCACAGGATCGGTTGCTTCGAAAACATCAGCCATTGTCCTCCAACGATTCCCAGGCAGAAACTGATGAATTTTCTCCACATTTCCGGGCGTGAAGCTCGGGCCAGGTCTTCCAGAGATGTTCTTCCGCTTTTGAAGCGCCCGAGTCACTTGATCCATTGCCTCGTAACTATAAGCTTGGCGAAGCATGTTCAATATCTCTGTAACAGACCTCCGGAGTTTAAAGATAAAAATTTCACGTTGGCTCTTCTTTCCAACTTCCTGTCCATGACAATTACTGCAGACTACATGACTACAGCATGCACGTGATCACAACTCCACAGTTTGCGAAGTAAACACACCGATATTACTCGGATCACTGACCCATGAATGTCCCTTCTAATACTCATTGCGCACCAAACCGTGTGCTGTCATTTGTTGGTACGCTACAGAACCAGTCCGGGAACGTTTGATACACCCATGTGGACAATGTGATCGAAGGTAGAAAAAATTGTACTGGGTATATATGCATATTTCAAGAGTTATTACTCTTTCTTTAGCACCATAACCACACCATTACCAATCCACGACATATTACTTAAATAACAACTAAATTTGTTGGTCTATTGACTAATACACCTTTTATACAACCGTAACATGCTTAGCAGTATGTAGCGATTGTATAATGAAACACAGTGTCCTTACTAGCCAACCATTTTATCTTATCTTAAATAACTGACTTTATAAGCACTACACATTAACTACTAACCACTCGGTATCATTATTTTGCTCAAGAATTGAATTCACTCCATTGAACCAATTCGTATGACTTTCCTATGAAGTAAATAGACACAGAACATCTGTGGTTTCCTTTCTCATTTGCCAATTTCAGTCAGCCACATTTGCAGCATGAGATAAAATATAAGTAGAATTTTTGATAAAGCTCAATATGGCTCTGCAGTCTTATTCTCTGATAAAGATTTGCCAATCTGTTTCTTACAACAATTTTCTAACCATAATTAATTCATAAATTTTTTTTGTATTCAAATAAGATTGTCAGGCAATAGTATATTTTGTCTTTCAGAGTGGACAATCTTTGCGTCCTCGTTGATTGAACATATATTCTTCACCTGAAATAGCGTCTTCTGCTAAAGAATTCTGGCACTGCTTACATACGTTTGAACAGTTTCTTAACATTATTCCTGACTGTAACAGATTGAACACACCCTCAAATTCGATAACTTACGCAATGTTTGGAATCATGGCAAAATTTAACAGCTAAGATACTATGAATTGTTTATGGGATATTTATATTAAACTAATCAATGGGGATTTTCGTTAAATAACGACTTATGACTTGTAACATTCCCGCTTGAGTAACTACTAAAAGCATTAAATCAGCAAGTTAAAAAAAAACAAAAAAAAAAACATAATTTCAAAACAGTGCCATCGATATAGTATATTAAAAAAAAATCCAATAATGGATGTTTTTTAGTTCAGTAATCACGACAGCTATAACGATTGAGTAATTCAAAAATAAAACAATGAACTTCAAAATACTGTATGAAAAAGCAGAACATTAAACCCACTACAAAGTAATAGTAACACTTAAGACAATTGCATATCGGTAGGTACTTTGACTGTTCCACACGATGACATCAAATGAAAACCACTTGAGCGACTATTTCTCCGAAATCTCTCATCCTCCGCCTCTCTCTCCCTTTCTGCCTCTCTCACTCTCCTAAACTCTCTCCGTTATTTTCTCCTACTATCTCCCTCTCCGTGTATTTGTATGTAGAAAACAATCGACAAGTCAGGGAGTTTTTTTCAGCAACAGGGTCCATATTTTGGATATGTGACAAGAAAGAGCATTTTTTCGGGCATGCCAAGCATGTATTAAAGCACTTCCATTGCGTTAATTGCTTCAACTTCATTGGCACAACCTTTGTCTCGTGCACTAATTACTAATGCTATTAATGATTGCCCACTGAAAGCTTTGTCATTAAAAACAATATTAATTTTATCCGATCTGATAATGCAACGAGGAATGGTTCAATCATTATACAGCACTAACTGATGTTTATGCATATTCAGAGCTAAGATGTAATAGTTGACCAGAGATTCATGTTTCAACATTCTTCAGTTGCATTTAAATTTAATGGCACTGACTAAAGCCACTGAAGTGCTGGCAAATTTTACTTCCTTGAATATTCACACTGTACCAAACACCAAGCGAACTTCAAACGTTAATGCTGCTATTACACCAAGTCGACAGTATTGTGTGGTCGGCTGAAAATTCATTAGAGGAGAGGTAAACTACTTAATCATAATAATAATAATAATAATAATAATAATAATAATAATAATAATAATAATAATAATAATAAGCCTTTAAGATCAGAGTAATTCCCGAAATTCATGTTTTAATAGCTAGTAATAAGAGGCACAAAAAATACCTTGGCAAACGTGTTTTAAGATCTGTTAACATTTACATAAATTTCTACAAATTGTCGGGTTTATTGATCTTATGTGTAATCATTCGTATTGGTATAATTTCAATATACAACACATCCATTATCAATAAGTATTATCACTAGGACACTGTTTAATTCTTCTAAGAGCCAAGCATTCATTCGGGAGGTCACGACCTATTTAAATTGCCTAAATTTTGTCACAGCTAAATTCATTTCTTTTATTCATAGTTTTATTTACGCTATTATTGAAATTATTGGGTTATTTTCTACTGTATGCAGGAAACTTGGAACTGGGTGGGGGCTAGTTGATGACATTAACCTAGTGCGCAGCTTGTACTTATTGTACCGATTCTGAAAAAAGCCAATCTCGGCATTTTCAGTCAGACGTAACGCCGGACGAAATTTCCCTAAGTATTTTGCTCGGCGCAGCAACTATTGTCAGCTGGCCGCCAACAAGTTTTGCCATTATAGTAACTCTTGCCAAAAATCAAAGAATTTGTAAATTGTTATTCCGATAATCTCTATTAATATGGATATGTTTCCAGCTACTAATTTGCCATGTGATACCAACTTTTTCCAACTAAATTTCATGACACAAATTCTCCCCCTTTTGAGGGGAGTCGATAACGATAGTTTCTAAGGTTCTGTTTTTGTTTTTTTTTATCAAAGCGGTGGGAAATTTTATTTCACTGATTTGTATATACGGGGGTTCACATGAGCAATGATGTAACATTCCATGTGCATATTACCAAGATGGCAACAGTGTGCAGGCTAGTGGCTGGATGGATACTGAGGAGATGCAGAACCAGGAAAAAGGAGGCCTTGCTACTCCTATGGAAGACTTTCGTTCTCAGTCGCTTGGACTACTGCTCCCAACTATGATCCCCAGAGAGTTTGAACCAAACTGTGGCACTCGAAGCAATCCAGCGCCAATACACAATGAAGATTGACTCGATGCAAAAGATGGGATACTGGGAGAGGCTAAATGAGCTGAGTCTCTATTCCTAGGAGAGAAGACGAGAGAGATATGCGGTGATATATATTCGGAAGATCTTGGAGGGTTTAGCTCCCAATTTTGAAATTGACAGCTATACTAATCCTCGAAATGGACGGCACTGCATCATACCAAAGATCCCGTCTTCCCCATCTAAAATAATAACAACACAGTATTACAACAATATGGGCTTCAAGGGCCCCGCAGTCGTTCAACATCCCCTGAGGCAACCTTAGAGATCTACATGGTGTTGATGTCGAAATATTCAAAGAATGCCTGGACAGGTTTCTATCTGAGATACCAGATGAACCCACATCGTGGCAGGAGACGCAAAGAAGAGCAGCTCCATCCAACTCGCTTCTTCACCAAAAATAATACCGGAAACAACAGAGAGTAAATACAGGTGGTGCACCAGGATGACCTCCGCCTTGGGCTGAATCCAGTAAAAGATAAAAGATAAGAAACAGCAAAATATTTGAGTTTGTTTCTTTATCCATTTTGTTATTTTCAATTACGACAGACAGATATTGACCACCCTTGTACCGTTTCAAATCAAGTACACTGAACCACAAAAGAAACGCGAGATCTACAAATGGCAAGATTTAACCAAAGAGCACCAAATATAATATACCCTTCGCATTATTTATGGAAATGACAAAGTTAAATACTTGCATTAATTTATCCTATCAAATGTTTTCTTTTTAGCGCAAAGAAACACATATTCAATAGATTATAATATCCAAGTGTAAAAGCATCATTGCATTAAGATAAACTAACTTATCTTATGTTTTCAGAGTTTGATATATGTAAAGATATGACTACCTAAAGTTCTACGCAATAGATTTTATTGAATATCACCTTCAGTATCTGGATTTAGGTAAATAGTTTCGTTAACAATCTGTTAAGTTGCTTGAATGTTGTCAGCTCGCAAGATGTTGCGTCGATGTGCTCCTACAACTCATGTTGATAATGACAGTTAAGTTCTCGAAAGTAACAAGATGCTCAAAGGAAACCTTTCAATCTTAGAGTACCAATGTATTTCTGAATGGGGGTTTCTTTGGAGTGAACATTCTCGATTTGGGATGTTTCTTTGAGTTATTTGTTTAAAGTACCCGGGCACTTCCCGAACAAAGAAAGAAAACGTATTCGCATTTTCTGTAAAGGGATCTTGTATTGGAGAGATTTGAACTGTTAGAATGTAGTAAAAACTATTTTATGCTGGGGAAATTAATGAAGGCAAATATATTGCCTCACTTCGTGATCTCTGACAGTGAACAACACCTAAATGTGAAATAGATAAACTTACGGAATAATTTTTGACATTTGTTGAATTAATTCTTGCTCTCAATAACACTTCCAAATTACCTCATTCGTCATTGAATGACAAGAGTATGTCTCAAGAGGGAACCACTTTAATTTACGACGATATCGATGAGATTATTTCCCAGAGACTTGCCATGCTTCGCAATCCTATTCAGGAACTTTGCCTTTGAAAGAGAAATATCAAAGCACATATAACAAAAAAATTAGGAGAAAGTTATTTTCAATTTTAGAACATGTAATACAAAATTATATTGGTAGAACATTAATACTGATATTGCTATTAACATTTACAATCACTACGGAGGCGAACTGGTAGAATGGCTATCACGCTGGACAAGATGCTTGGCCTCATTTCTTCCGACATGTCCTCTTCAGTTAAAATGCCACCGGAGTCGTCCCCATTGCATTTCATCCTTTCGGGTTCAATAAAATAAGCAGCAGTTGCTCAATACTGTCGATGCAATTGGTTTCGCTACTTCCCGAAATGTCTGGCCTTAAGGCAAAAGTTGAAAATAATATTTAAAATATCTAAGTCAGCTACAAAACACACCTATAGACATTTCGGCAAACCTTACGTTCGCAGTTCAAATTCCACTGAGGTCAAGGAGTGAACAAAATAGGTACAAGTTGAACTCTGAGGTCGATGTAAAGAGCTTCCCCACTCATATGTGCTGGTCTTCTACAGAAACTTGGAACTAATATATACTATCACATATTTTTCTTAAAGAAAGGCCAATAATATTATAACATTTCGCTCGCATACATAAAGTCACATATATGTATATATCTCAACGCATTATGAACGAATTGTATGGGCGACGCAGTGCACTCACAAGGAGGCTCCACTTTTTAATTATCTGCTTGGTTTGTTGAAGTAATGTTATTGTCTTTCGGGGCGGGACAATATGTAACATGTGAATGGAACTGGACAAACGAAAAGCGTATCTATCTATCTATCTATCTATCTATCTATCTATCTATCTATCTATCTATCTACCTATCTATCTATCTATCTGTCTGTCTGTTTGTCTCTCTCTCTCTCTCTCTCTCTCTCTCACCCTCCCTATATATATATATATATATATATATATATATATATATATATGTACCAAACCTTCGAGTGCAGGGAAACTGCAATTCAAAAGCACATTTTTGTTGCATGCAATGTCAGCTGACACTTCCTGTCAACTGTGAAAATTGTATATGTCTCAGCTAAATATCGCATAATGCATAATAGTATTGTATCATGTGCTGTATGGGTTCATTCCTTTTTTAAAACCCGAAATTGTTCTGCAATGTCAGATTTACTTAAAGTTCTGTTAATGTGCCTTATTCGCTCTGTGTTTTCTGAGCATACTTTGCGACAAGGTTTCAGATTCAGGCCAACTGCACAATAATAGCCTCACCAATTCATTGTGAGTGGATTTGAGTGACGAAAACTGCGCGGACGCTCGTCGTAATATATGTGTGTGTAGTTCGTTTCTTTGCTTATTCACACTACAGGTTGACTTTCGATGCTATTTTGCCCACGACCTCACATTTAAGTGGTTCGAACAGTAGAGACCGATATAATAAAACACTTCATGGGTGTGCTTCATCTAATGCGCCGCCCAGTAATTAAACAAGTAAAAGATAACTGATTTAAGCTACATGTTTGTGACTTGGACACGAAATCATAATGATGAATCTATCACATTCAAACACTACATAGCTACATTATTGAATTCACATCATAAACCTCTGGTTTATCGGTGTTTCTATGAGAATAGGTCTGAATGAGCGAGGTGTCTGCTTGTAGCTGGATTATTACCAAGCAGTCAATGGGGCATTTAAGTTGAGTTTAGTGGAACAATGTAAAATAAAGTGCTCTCCTCCGTGACACAAAACGACTCTCGTGTAGCAAATAAGCCAACGCACCACAAACGTGATGCTCATATTAGAACATCCGTTCAAATTATTATCATGAGAAACTAAAATAATTGAAATAACATTCGAGGTTATCTCTGAAAATTTATCTTTAAATTGAGAATTGAGTTAGATTTTTCAAATAAATAGATATTTATTTCCATAAAATAATCAGTAAATCAAGAGAGCCAAATAATAATATGTATTAGGGTTTATGCAATAACGTGCTCTCATGTATCAATAAAGGTTCCAGTAAATTAGCTAAATTTAGATGAGATTCATATTACAAAAACTAGGTTTCCAAAATTTCATTAAGTATTTTTATAAAAGCTCATTAAATTTTAAATTTAGATATATTTCTAACAAGAAAATTCAATCATTATCTTCATAAATCTCAGATTTTGACACTTCAATTTAAAATTATTAATATTGAGTGGCTGTAATCATTATATCAGAAAGCAACTGTTGCTATGTGTTTTCTTTCATAGAGAATTTTCTAAAGTTATAGACTTCACGCAATTCTTCAAAAACAACAAATTAATAATAATAAGTGGGTTTAGATTATTAATTTCAGTTGCAGCAGATATTTTTGGGTAAAGATTTCAAATTTTGTAATGCACTTGGCAACTAAACAACGCTTTTATGTGTTAAATATTAGAGTACAACGAATCGAGGCAAGATTAGATATGCTATTGAAGGTCATGAATTAAGAAGTAATGTTGATAATATGACATGGCTTCCTATGCATTGGTCTTTAGGATACTATGAATTTCTCAGTGAAACAAACATTTAAATCATATATATATATATATATATGTATATATGATGTTTTCTTTTTATTTATTATTAGTGTTCCTTTAATATGTTTTGCTAATTTTACTGTTTCGTTTCAGATATCATCAGAAAAAAGGTAATTAAAATTCATTAAAATGACAGATCTATCGGACTTTCAAAGAGGTCAAGTTGTTGGTGCTCGTATGGCAGGCGATAGCGTAACGAAAACATACGAAATGTTTGGTATATCAAGAAGTACTGTCTCGAAAGTAATGACAGACTTTGAGAAAGAGGGAAAAACCTCCTCGTCGCAGAAATTATTATCACACGATAACAGACTAAATTCAAAGAGCCTTGATTTTTTTCTCTCTCTCACTTAACAGGTTAACGCAACCTTGATGGCTGTAATTTACGATGCTAAACATTATGTTACAAGACAATAAATGACGGGCGTAGAGGGAAACTTACAAAATATTTAAAACCTAATCATTTGATCATCTTCAGACAATCAAATTGCATTTGAATCCAAATATTAATTCGAGATGATTTTAAAACCTCATTGAGAAGCAAGGGCAGTATAATTCCAACTGTTTCCATCACAACTTTTGAAAATTAGAGATATCTGTGAAACCGTTTAGGTCTTTAAATAAATCAAAATATCCAAACGAATCCAAGTGTACTTTTAACTTCTTTTCCACACAGACGCACACGCACACACAAACACACACACAAACCTTGGCGTGATGTGAGATGAATATATCTATTCAATCCCTTGACGTACTTAGGATTAAAGCTGAATGTTCGCTTGCAGAAGATATTTAACCCGCCAGTGGTGTATGCTCTACACTGACACATGATTTGTCTAGAGTATTCGTTAATGATTTCCTTATACTGTTTTCTTTAGATTTTCGTCTTCCAAGATGCTGCTGATGCTTCTCTTATCGTCACCTTTAAAGAATTTTCACCTCATCATTTCATGAATTGCATGTCACTTCCCGCGCTTGACAGTATATTCACTCGCATATGTCAGCACGTGTGTTTCATTATATATGCACACACGCGTATATGTACAAGCATACAAAAACACAAAACACTTATAAGTATCTATGTATCTATGCATATATACACATATATGCAGACACATATATATGCAGACACATATTATATATGTATATATATATATATATATATATATATGTGTGTGTGTGTGTGTGTATGTGTGTATTTATATGACCGTGCGTGAGCAGAGAGAGAGAAATAGATAGACATATAGATAGATAGATAAAAAGATAGATAGACAGATTCGTAGATAGAATGCATATATGTGTGCATGCTTGCACGTGTATATGTGTGTGTGTTGATCTAATAACAGTTCCATATGATTTCAAATTTTCTTGTAGTCTACCACCCAACTTTCCCATTAGATTTAAGGATGCCTTATGCAATGTTTGACGAAAATTCACGATGTTTTCTAGTTCTTTATGCCTTTGTTGGTCATCTCAGGTAGTTTTGTGCTCCTAGGAATTTACTTCATTTTACCAATTCTGATTGAACGTTCGCAGGAAACTGGTGTCACGTTGGTGGCAGGCTTCCATATATAATATTTACTGATACATGTTCACTCTCTTGGACACATCACATGAAATGCTTCGATTGATCAGTAACCGAGTCAGCCAATAAATTTGAAGGAATTTTGCTCATCTCACACTTTCTTAAGATACACAGATACTCAATCCTCATCACCACTTCTCCACCGCCAATTCATCTGGTGACACTGTGCCCTTTGTAATGATATCTCCAACATGAAATGCAATATTCTTGACAGTGTTTTTCCAAACTCAGATGGACCTCTCAATTGCTAAATCTGTCTCCCTGACCGATTAATATTTTTCGATTATCCCACAGGTTCCATCAATAAGAAGAATGAACTATTTTATTCTTGGCGCCAAAGGTACGCTCGTTTATGAACTTGAAACATTTAGCTGCTGATAAACCGGATATACAATCCTGGGCTTAGCAGTTCCCATCACGAATGAAAAGTATTTATTTCCTGTCAACTTTCTGGAACACAGACAACCTATGGTGGTCATGTTATCTCATCTGTAATCCAATATTTTATAACTGTGATTCTCTCAAAGACAACGTAAAGCCGCTAATAGGTTCGTACTCCATCGATCGATGTTGAACTTCTAGCTTGCAAAGCTGTGATTTGCGGTAACCAATACAGATAAGAAATATCGCCGAATAAATAAGGTCGCAGCCTGTAGCTAAAGACATGCTAGCACCTTTCCAGCATCCTGTTCGAAAACGGCAGCTAGAAATGAAGAAAATAGGCGGCGCCTCTTTGATAGTATTAATACTGCGTAACTTGCAGTGTCCACTAATGGCCTAACTACTCAAACTTAATCTCCAGTTTGGCCCAAAACTCCCACGTAACAAACATCAGGTCCGTTGAACGTAATCTTGCTCGACTAACGTAATCAAATCGATGGCGGAACTGAGTTCATCTTTTGTGAAATACATGCAACTCCAACCTACTATATTGCATGTTCTCTTCGTTCGTTCACTTATTCGTGTATGTATACACATACTCAAATACACACACACACACACACACACACACACACACACACACACACACACACACA
>NC_068986.1:111292995-111298350 GCF_001194135.2 Octopus bimaculoides
TTTGTATACAATTATGTATGTGTGTGTTTGTAAGGGACAGAGTGTGAGTGAGAGAGAGAGGTTTGTTGTCATGTATGCGTACATGCATAAATATACATACATCTTTGGATGTATGCATATGACAACACAGCCCTTGACTCACTCACACTCTGTCTCTTACAAACACGCACACGCACGCATACACACGTGTGTCTTTGTAAATAGGTTTGTATACATTTATGTATGTGTGTGTTTGTAAGAGACAGAGTGTGAGTGAATGAAGGGGTGTGTGTGTGCGAGTGTATGTGTGTGAGACAGAGTGAGAGAGCGGCGTGTATGTAGTATTTACTCTCTCTCTCTCATACACACGAACACACACACTCACACACAAAATAGAGAGTGTCGCCTGAGGAGATATATATAGATCTTCTTATACAGGTAAATCGTTGAATAATTTCATTTAAACTTAACTTCAAATCATGTATATACGAGAATATGTATGTATCGAAACAACTGTAGCGATTAAAAAGCTGCCTAACAGTACTTCCTCCTCCTTTTGAATTTTTTGAATTTTTGGTTTTTACTTTATATATATATATATACATACATAAACACACACATACTCAAACACACACACATATATATATATAAGTTTCTGTGTGTGAGTGTGTGTTGTGCGTGTGTAAAATCTACGCCAGTTATCTAAGTAAAATTCACATAAATTCTAATCCTTTAGAAATATAGCTAGGACAGTAAACACTGTCAACTGTAATATAATGACAACGAAATAGAGTCCAAATAAAATTGAAAGAGCATTATAGAATGTATGGTTTTGAAACAGATTTCCTCGTTGTTTTAAAATTGCTCGGACGGTCTCATCCTTGAGGAAAAAGTGGAGTGTGCCACTTTCTTTGAACCATTCAAATAACTCTCCTCCAAATTATTTCAAGTTCTGTTTAACCTGATTATCTCTGCGAAAGAACCACGTGATCCTTGATTCACGTAATAAAAGAATGAATCTGTAAATGTAATTCTTTCTATAATTTTCAAATAATGAAGTTGTATTCGTGTAAATCACTAAGATGCATTATATAACTTATCAAAGAAGTCCAATAGAATAATCCGGTATTTGATTTAATTACATATTTTATGCTTAGTAACGCAGTATTTACCTAATTGACTTATATGTTTCTCATTTAATTTATCAAAAAATTATTCATAGTAGCGTTTCAAGAACTGGACTTTTAGTCGTCATATATTCATTATCACTAAATTAAGAATGACGGATTCAATAAATTAATTTAATTAATTACAGTTCATCTCTGTTAAGGTCTCAAAATACGTCTGCAGAATATTGTTTTTCTTGGTTAAATTAAGTACGAAAGCTATTTCCTGCTCGTCTGCTGCCCAAGCAATATTTAACGGTAAGTAATAATGTGGTAGAAATATTGATACACACAGTCGTAACACACACAAACACACACAACCACATACAAACATACATATGTGCATGTTATATCTTATATTGGGACAGATCGATGCGACCCCAAAAAGCTGGTATTGACAGTTGGCATTATTAGGCTGTAGCTGGCATAACAGTATAGGAACATTTATTTGCATATTCAAAACATTTGCCGTAAACGAAATTAAAAGATACACACACACACACACACACACACACACATACACACACACACACACACACACACACATCTTCCTTTATTGGTTTACCCTTATATTCTCTTACTTGTATCAGTCATTCGGCTGCAGCCATACTGGAGCACAATATGTATATGTCTGTGTATGTCTGTGTGTCTGGGGATATATATATATATATATATATATATATATATTTATATATGCGCGTATGTCTGTGTGTGCACATATATCTTACAAACACAAAATTGAACGATTGTAGCTGGTACAACAGCTGACTACACAAGCGTTACACTTGGTGCCAATAAATTATCATTTTTATGCTACACTGTCCACTTTATGTTCTGCATATCTGCCACTCACCGTTTGAAGCTTGCTAACATCCTACACTCGGATCTCTATATCGTATTCATGCATATATTGAAGACATAATAATCTGTATCTGAAATTTTAAGATTCAAGTCCCCATCATACTGTCGGAACAACATGTGTAAACACTCCAATACATAATTTCCTTTAGGAAACCTTTCTGAAGACCATTCCAGTTATTTCGGTAAACCATATTTTGCTTTGACTTTCTGGAAATGATAGAAACAAAACCAGACTTAAGCAAAATTTACGCGTCAGGCTTACCAACCTACTTTCAACTGTGTAAAATTTCGAATAAGATAGTGAAAATCTTAGGCTTCAATCGTGTGGTATTCGTACATTCACTTCTAAAAATGAATATATACGAAGTAGAGGCAAATAGATATGTAGGCGGAATCCTGAGATAATCATGAAGACACTATTTTAAAAAATATGTGGAAAGCGTAAATGAAACAAAGGGCTTGAAGTGTAGAGTGGTTAGGAGCAGAACACAACATCTGCCTCAGTTTACATGCGGATAAGGTGTAGTGCACACGAACGAAGATACGATGAATTATTAATCGTACGAAGAAAATGTTAGAAAACAAGTACATTATACATACATATAGACAAACAGTCAGACAGACATATATACGAGATTGTAGTTTTACCTATATACATAGTACGTATGTATTGCGTGTATCTTTGAGTATGTTTATGTATGTATGTTTGTGTAAGTATGTATTTAAAACATTGCTTACAGTATACGCTATCTTCATATTTTTCGTTGTGGAAATTTTTGTTAAATCAATTACTCCTTTTCTATAATTTCACTCCGATTGTAACATTTTTATTGTTAAATATTTTCAATGATTTGATGAAATTTTAATTTCATTGCTAGCAATACATGTTTGGATTTATTTCTGTAATTTGATTTACACGTGAAATGCCCAGATATATAATTCGGACTACTTCGATGCTTGTTATATATCATCGCCGGACACGGCATAACCTTTATGAATAAAATAATAAATTCATTTTTGGCGCACCCAATGCTTTCCATCGAAGAATATTCAAATCCAATTTTAACCACAAAAATGGATTCTCTTGGGGGAAAATATATGTGTTAGAATTCAAATAAATAAAGTATGAGGACACACTCGTTATCGGATAAAAATATAATCTTCAACAGTAAATCGATGTTAGTCTTTTTCTTCAACACCAACACATACATTTACGCAGTACACAGTTATAGATACATGAACATGCACACACTGAAACACACGTACATGTACTGGTACTCACATACATATGCACCTGCGAGGCACACGTACACTAACGCATGCATACACGAAATAAAATAAAATATGAAGATGCGTTTCTAGAGCACGAAGTAATATAAATATATATATATATAAGCACAGGCAAATATATATCATTGTTATATCGCACGTTCGGATTACCTCTACTCAACTTCTATTTCTTTATTTGACACTACGGCCACAACACAGCGGTTACACTACAAGGACAAACAAAACACTACAATGGAGAGGAAGAACATAAAAAGAATGTGAATGAGATGTTATATAAAAATGAAGAAATGAAATGGCTGCATGGGCCCCATTCCCATGCAGTACCATTTGAACGTTCAATTTTTACAATCGTTCAATTTTTGCATTGTTTTTTTTTTCTTAATCATCTTTTGTTTCTTCTTTTTTTTCCAGTGAAACACTTTTACTTTTTTTCCCTCTTTTTTGTTCCTTTTTTCCTTTGTTTTCCCTTTTTTATCAACAAAAGAATTTTATTTACATTTTTTTTTCTTTTTAATACCTTATGAAATGCTCCAAGTCTTTTAGCTCAACTACTGGTGGCAGGTGTTCGAATTCCACCAACACTCCGGGCGGGTCTATCTTGTCTCCGCACATGTCTTTCAGTCTCTTGTATGTGTTTTTGTCGACCACAATGGCCTTCCCGTTTTCGGAATATATACCCGTGAATAACCTCACTCTTATGATATGCTTGAATTTAAAAATTTTTCTTTCCGTTTCTTTGTTTCTTGCATATGTTACGAAATTCCATTTATTTTTTCCTCTTCTTGGTTTTCTCTTTTCTTCTTCCACTTCTGCTACTTTTTTCCTTTTCAACTCTGAACAATCTCTCCATTTCCCCCTCGTACAGTTGCACTCCTGATTCTTTTTCCTTCGCTGGGACAACCGGCGTCTTTAACACTGTTTCCTCCTTCTGTAACTCCTTCTCGGACACTTTTCCTATTACTTTTTCACTTTTTTTCTCCATCACCCTTTTATCTTCCTTCCTTTTGGTCGCAGCTTTCATTTCCACCTCTTCTTTCTTCTTTTTCTGGCTCTCTGGCGGCGGGCTCGCTCTTCCAGTTCTACTTTTTCTTTCCACCACCGTGAATCCCTCCTCCGCTGTTTCTTCTTCCATCTCCACCTGTACTACCTGGTTCGCACTCTCACGCTTCTCCGTCTGTTATCTCTGTGGGCATCTCATCTTCATGTGGCCTTTCTCCCCACATGCAAAACATATACTTAGCCTGCCCTCCACTATCACTCTCAATCTCAAGTCGTCAGTCAGCACACCTCTCCTCAACAATGCGATTTAAGTCTTCTATTGTTGCCTGGATAGTGAGCTCAATTCCGTATCCCCAGTAATTAATTCTTTGTGTCCTTGTGGCCTTCAATATTTTGGCCTCATCCTCCATATTGAACATTATGACCTGCCATCAGCCATGTTTCTTTTAGTTCTGGGAGTACTTTGCCTACTCGTACTCTGGCCATAAGTTGGCCACAGTATGAAGGCAAAAGCACCCACTCCTCCGATCTTATTGCTTCCGTCAAGTGTTTAATTGCTTCTTCCTCTGTCGCAAAGCGCACCTCCACGGTAGCATACTTCTTTCCTCTTGTTATAAATGTTGTTAGATTTTTTTAATGCTTTCTAAACATTCTTCAATTTCCTCCACTGTCGCAATCTCTATCTTTCTCGTTGCAATTTTCATTGTCTTGAATACAACTGTTCGTTTTGTTACATTGCTTGTCAGTTCCGCAGGCGGCGTTAACTTCAACGTATCTCCATCTTTCTCCAGCAACCTCTCATATTCCTTCATTTTCTTTGGTTCAACCTTAATTTCAATTATTTCCAACGTTTCCTCTCCTATTGCCTTTCCATTTGCGGCCGCATAACTGTGGCCACCCACTGGCGTTTTCTCCATTTTTCCCCCAATGGGAAGAGAAAAAATAAAACAATTCCAACAGTAATAATTAACAAACAAATATTTCACGCTCTGACTTACGATAAAGACATTCCGTTATCAACAACTCAAACGACCTCTACTCAACTACTCCGACGTCTATA
>NC_068986.1:111298604-111301065 GCF_001194135.2 Octopus bimaculoides
GATACCAAGGAGGAATTACATACACAATTTCTTGAATTTCCTTATTTCTCGGCAGCACACCTCTTCAGAACTTCTTGGTTTTATTGCCAAAATGTATTTATGTATATTATATAAATACCATGGGAAACGCATCGAAGTAGAAGTTAACAGATGCTGCTTTATAAAGAAAAACCGACGAAAATTTTATATATACGCATGTACCATATACGTTTTGAAAGTACTGTACCCTATTTTTACCAGGATATGCAAATTTAAAAACAATAGCTTATAAAGTAGGTTTTGGACGGTCAATTTGCCTTTTTTTGTTTTTCTCTATTTTAGAGCTCTATAAATCGCTTTTGCGGAATTGTAATCTTATAGATATCCATTCTCAAACATTGTACGTTACTATGGTTTGTATTGATCCGTACTTCAGTTTTATTCCGTCCTGCAGAATTGTAACCTCCGATAATAGAATCAAAATAATTCTCAGCTGAATAACTGACCTTAACTGATTTTCTATTTAATATCTTCCTATATATTTACCACGACTGAAAATGGCAATCTATCAAATTAAAGAATTTCCAAGGTACATTAGTCATTACTACGCTTTCTTCTCCAAGTGTTTTTCACATGTGTCATCAACTCGGAGAAAACAAACATATGATCGCGTATTTATAATAAGACGATGGTGCCCCGAAGACAACGTAATCGGAAAACGTCCAGTATGCACTTTTACAAGAGTTGATTACAAGGTAGTTAATTTGTATGTCTTCTAATACCTCATGCCTTTGTAGTAGAGTCTAATAAAATATTTATAGACTCTTAGTTCCGTCTAGAATATCAGCATAGCGAAGGTTATTTTTTACAGTAATGCTAAGATCTAATTCCTTAAATGCTTTCCACCTTCTGATAACCCTTCATCACGATATAATCCACAAAACAATACAGGGAAATATATTCCCAATAAATCTACATCCCTATGATTTCAATTAACTACTTGGAACCGCTCGAATATTCGGGAAGGTGATCGAAAAATAAGAGGTGTTACCTTAATTGCCAGGTAGTGAACAGCTGACACTGTAATACATCTCCAGCGTTAGAAGCTGTGTAAAGACAATAATAATAATAATAATAATAATAATAATAATAATAATAATAATAATAATAATAATAATAATAATAATAATGATAATAATAGTGGCTATGTCATACGACCCAGGAAGTGTCAAGAAGGAAGGCATAAAGATAGATAGATACAAGCCTCCTGACTACGAAATTACCCTGCTATGGAAAGTGAAGAAAGTCAAAATAGTGCCAAATATTGTTGTGTTCTTGGGGGATGGTATCAGAAGGCATCAAGAGGAATATAAAGGAAATTAGAGTAGAGTGTCCAGCACAACTGTTACAAACGTTTTGGCTGCTTGGCACGGCAAGAATAATGTGGGAATTATCAGATAGCTGAAAAGAACGAATAGCTTCTTACTGTAGGCTGCAGGGAGTAAACCTGCTACGTATGCAAGCCTCCAGGAGCTCCCATAAATAATAGTAATAATAATAATAATAATGATAATAATAATAATAATAATAATAATAATAATAATAATAATAATAATAAGAAGAAGAAGAAGAAGAAGAAGAAGAAGAAGAAGAAGTAGAAGAAGAGCACAAAAAACCAAAAACAACATCAAAGAACAGTCAGCATTTTCAGACGTAAATACCTTATTGTGTCGTGACGTCTGTGGTTGAGAGTTAGGTGCAATACATATAAATTTAAATGAATCATAAGACAATAGCACATGACCACGACCACCACTACCATCACCATCAACAACAACAACAAGAATAATAATGATAATAACATTAATGAAAGAATAATATTAATAATTGTTATCATTGTTCTCCTTATCATTATTGTTGTTAATCTTATAATTGTTTTTTGTTCATATGACAAAAGCAACATCATGAATGACAGCCAGAAGAATAACAAAATATATGCAAAATAAAGAGCAACAGAAACGTGAATGTTAACAATGAGATATACGCATAGCCACAATGTATGAGATAAGACGATGACTGTGTGAATGCTGATGATGGTCATGACGACGACGACGACGACGATAATGTAGGATAACGTTAATGATAAGAAAATATATGATTAATATAGTGTTGTCTAAAGTACCTATTTAATGGTTCAGAGGAAGGAAGGTCTGTGTCTTCTAGACAATGTCAGATATATTATTATTTCTCATGGTGAATCTCACTTGCTATGTTCATATATGCATACATACAAACAAACTTACATATATACATACATTCATACATACGTATACACACACACACACACACACACACACACACACACACACACACACACACATATATATATATATATATATACACATATATGCATGCACATTTATATATATATGCATATGCACACACATACACACACACACACACACATATATATCTATACATA
>NC_068986.1:111301123-111305443 GCF_001194135.2 Octopus bimaculoides
TATATATATATATATATATATGTGTGTGTGTGTGTGTATATATAGATAAATACACATATATACACAGATATATAATTATATATAGATAAATAAATCTATATTTATATATACTTATCTACATATGCATATGTACACACACACACACACACACACAAACACATACACACACACACACGCACACACACACACATATATATATATATGAATATATTGTGTTGAAAGCAGAATGAACCCACAGGTTAAATTTATGGTTAGTAAGGTAGTGTATAGCTTACGATGTACTGAAGGACGGTGCAGAAACACGACAATTACCTACAGTGGAGGATTTCACACAGGATAGGAGAGCTTACAGGTAGCCATTGGCGAGAGCTCTTAGAAGGGAACTCTATCAATATGCTGAGGCAAAATATGGATGCTTGATTAATATCATAGAGGTTAAAGTATTATCGACACACAAAACTAGAACGATAGAGTAGACAGACCGATGCTCAATAGAATATATGAATGGAACAGTAACACCCACCACCACACCATATGAATAAAAGCAGAGGGGATGCGAAGAGAGAGGGAAAAGATCGTAAACAATAAACAGAAACATAGATGGTAATACACACACAATAGACACATATGCACTTACCTCTGATACTTATGAAAAACAGAGAGAGTTGTGTCTATTTTGAAATAATATAATAAAATAATAAATATAATACAATTATATAAATATATATATAATAAACATACATAATAAATATATATAATAAATAAATATAAAATAACTAACTATATATAATAAACATATACATATATTTGTCATATACTTGTGATAAATATAAGATATAGACATAGATAAAATGAATTAAAAAATCTATATAAATGGCATGGATACAAGCAACATATGACGCGAACCCATACACACAAACACAAACACACACAAGAAATTTCACGGGCGGCCACAACAATGTCAACAACACGATTAGCAACGTCAGCAGTAGCGGCTGTGACGACGACGGCAATAGCAACAACATCTACTACGGTGGCAGCACTGTCGGTGAAGACATATACACAGAGGGATACAGGAACTATACCATAATTTCGGGTCTTAGAATAGCAGTAGCACAATGGCATGAGAAGATGAGCTGCTATTAAAAACTATGACAAACACACAACCATATATATATATATATATATGTATATATATATATATATATAAATATGGTGAAGAATTGAAAGTTCTTAATTTATATATATGGGGGATTTTTGTGTGTTTGTGTGTATGTATGTATATGTGTATATCTATCTATCTATCTCTCTCTCTCTCTCTCTCTCTCTCTCTCTCTCTTTTTAAGTAATCATCATTAAAAAGCGATGGTATTCAAGGCGCCTACCTGCTAGAAAAAGGAGCTAAATGTTCAAGTAAACCATCGAATTGCACTGTAAGACACAACGGACCAAAAGAAATCGGACAAAATCCTCACAGATCAATGCTGTAGAACGATTAATCGGTTATACTTGGATCGTGATTTCGTGTTCTTGTTACTGCCTCAGCTCTCCTCAGAAACCATTATCGTCGAAAATACGAATTCACACCGTTGAAATCCGTTGCACTCTGAAGTGTACTGCGCAAATTCATAATGACTTTAGTGTGTAATATATATGTAAAGAGTAAATATTCAAATGAATATTTTTATAGATATTTCTACTCTTATTATTATCAGGAGTAAATTTAATTAATTGATAATAACAACAACAAAAATATTGGTAGAAAGTAACAATAGTGTTAAATAGCTAGAGAATAAAACTGATGATCATAATTAACTACAAGAGAGGGCACACGAGGCGCCTACTTGCTAGAAAGACTAGGCTACATCCTCAAGTAAACTGAAATACACCACGGATCAACAGAAATCGGGCAAGTGAGTAAGGATGATGAGAATCATGAAGTAGGCGCCTTGTGCGCCCACTGTTGTAATTATAATGAATTATAATTATAAATTTTATTCTCTAGGTATTTAATGCTACTATTACGTGCAACTGTGGGTGAAATGCTTAGCTGTATTTCGTCAGACTTTACGTTCTGAGTTCAAATACTGCCGAGGTTGACTTTGTTTTCATATTCTCGAGATCGGTAAATTAAGTACCAGTTGCGTAATGGGGTCGATCTAATCCGCGTCCCACTCCCCACAAACTTCGGGCCTTGTACCTAGAGTAGAAAAGATTATTACTTGCTACCACTAATGCTTTTGCTGGGGTGATTATAATTATTTAAATTTATCTTTGATAATAACGATAAAAATATCTACATAAGTATTCATTAAATATGTACTCCTTATATACATATATGTGTGTGTATGTGCTTGTGTGTGTGCGTGTGTGTGTCTGTACATAGATGTATGTGTGCACATGTCTTTGTATTTATGTTTTTTCCACCTCTCGAAGACTTTCAACCGGCTTTAGTTTGTTTACGCCCCTGCATCTTTGTGGTTTGAAAACTGACGATATCAGTACGAGATTCATAATAGGTAAACGGAGTGAGTAACTTGACCAAGCAACCTGTGCCCCAGTTTGGAAGCAGTCCAATGAGTCAACCAGCTAAACGTTATGTAAGGTAATATGTATAGTGTGTATACGTGAGTGTGTTCTATGCCTATTGAGATGTACCATATTTGCTTGAACGATCTTTTTCTGTATTTCCATTTTGGATTTCTAATAAAATATCATTTCAAATTCACTGAAATGTTATAAGAAATGTTCTTCTCCTTGCGTCTTGGTTTTTGCTTTTTTAATATCTTATCTATTACACTTCTTCCCTGTTTTTCTCGCTTTACTTCTTCCAAGGATTTAGTTGAAAGAACGCAACTTTTTGAAACATCTGAACGTAGAGAGAAATTTAACGGGGGAAAATAACGCAATGAATGCGGACAAAAATAACCGAAGATACGGGTTGTTGTTACGTAACAAAAATAATTGATATAAATCCTTAATAAAATAAGGCAAATAAAAAGCTAGTTACAACTACGTAGATATATAAAATGAATCAAACCAAATCTCAAACGATTCTCTCCATTCTAAGGGCCATCATTTTTAATAATGTTTTCTTTTTGTTTGAAAACATTTCCGTTTTGCCACGTCTTAGGCACTGAACGTTACAAATCGGTTAACATTTGTTTGAATTTTTTATTATTATTATTATTTTAACGTAACTCCCTTGCCTCACCTATCACTTTATAATTTTTCCTTTTGGCTCGAAATTCTCCTTTGTATGTTTGAAAAACCACTGATTATTAATGTGCAAATTAGTAAAAATAGCGATTAAAACAAGAACAACAATAACAACATCATCAACAACAATAACATCATCATGATCAACAACAACAACAATAGTAATAATTACCGTCATCATCATCATTATCATTATAATCGTGATCACCCTGACCGTCATCATTATTATTATAGTAATATTTTGAAAATTATCAAGTTTTGTGAAGTACGCATATTTTCATGCAACCATGCAATGTATCGTCTGCTTATTCTTCATTTGGTCAAAGTTCTTTTTCCAGAATATAAACAGAAAAAAGTTCGATAATACGAAGCAAAGTTTTTGGACGATAATTATTTGCAACTGAATGAAACAAAAAGGAATTTCAATGAAAAAATTCAAATGAAACTGAATACTACAGTTTTCTTTAAAATTCTGGATGAATAATTTATAATTTTTTCTTTCTTTTCTTTTCTTTTTTTTTGTAATGCAATGTGCAATGATTTATTTGGATATCGTTTTTTGTTTTACCAAGATCCAGAAACTGAAAAAAAATGATTACATAATGCAGGAATGTAAAGAAAAATATGCATAAATGCATTAACAGTCGAGTTTAGTATTGTGCTTTATTCATGTTTCGGCGTTTATTTTTTATTTTAATGTGTGACCGGCGAAAAAATAAAATAAAATGCAAATAACATGTTACTAAACGGTCGCTAAAAATATTCATCTGTAACCTTATGAACACGCCAATGGAACTCTCTTAAAAGGTTCAAAACATACTCAAGCGGGCTCTGTGATAGCAGTGAGCATGCATTCTTCAAGCTTTTGTATTCACATTTCAGTGTTCGTCTGTGGATTATGGAGGGCACACATGCTTCTGTTAATGACTTGGAGGGAAAGGCTATTTCGTTATGGAAGCATAGGTTTCTCTGTTTACTTCTCCCCTCAGATTCCTTACAAAAATTTGGTGGTGAAACTTTGCATGCGCTTACATTTATACATACATGCATGCATGCATACATGTATACATACATACATGCATGCATGCATACATACATACA
>NC_068986.1:111305453-111312817 GCF_001194135.2 Octopus bimaculoides
TATATATATATACCTATACATAGAACTGCTTCTTTGCAACAAACGACTAGATGTTACACTGTTACACCCAGTGAACAAAAGTGCGATATGCATCCAAGAAATGCAGCTTGATGAAGGGGTAAATGAATACGATGTTGTCCTGAAATGAGGAGTCAAGACAGATAATAAGTATACAGAAATACAACAACATCCCATACACTAATAAGAAATGGGTGGTAAAATCACTGCATGGGAAATGTACGTTTGTGCCTTATGATATAACTCAAAGACTTACTCATCACGAGCGGGCATACTTTGTTATCAAGCTGGAAATTGGGAGTATATTATCGCTGCTTCATGTCAATGTCTTCAAATAGGAGTTACCTGTATAATATTATGAAACGAAATCAGCCAATCGTGCGCGTATCCGGATGGCATTTTTAGAAAATCGAGCTCATTATCAAAAGGTGCATCCGATTGGCATCGATACAGCAGTTAACCCATTAAATCCCAGAAACATAAGTTAAAATGAAAAAAAAATGAACGCTCCTTTACTTCAATTAGAAATGGAAATACTCAGGGTCCTATAACTAGGACAGTGAGACAATGTGATATAGCTCATTTAATGTTCTCATTTAGTGTCCTAATTATAGGACAGTGGGACTTAATGGGTTAAAAGGACACAAAAGCTCCCTCGCAAAGAAAACTGCCGGAACATAAATTACCAGAAGTTGTGTAGAATTGAATTTAAGAGTGTAGACTGATCGACAAATGCAGGTTAACCGAAAAGATATTGTCAAAAGTTATGTTAAATAAAAGACGTGTCTTTTGATGACTGTTGCAGCATCAGCGAACGAAATTCACATCTCTAAAGACGATTGAGAAACTGAGCAAATAAAAGGATTTAGAGAGAGAAGAATGTGGCATCTCAGAATAAGAATACTATATATCATTAATGGGGTACTTGAAATAAAACATGAAGGATCATAGTGAAATATAAACGAAATGCTTGGTATGAGTGAAATGTAAAACATTATCACTCACATAATTAACATAAATTTCTAACCTTAAAAAATGCAGACGTGTTCATTGAGTTTTAGAACAAATTTCATGAAGAGCAATTTATTCATCATACATATATCGGATTTTTAATCGCATGGCACGTCACCTGTTTACATCTTTATATCTTTCTTACCATCTCCAGTTGAGACGTGAGGGCACCTTGCATAAATGAAAGCAAACCAAAAGCATAATAATTGTTGATGAAATTAAAAGGTAACAAACACAGCAGATACACTACTACTACTACTACTACTACTGTTGCTGTTGCTGCTGCTGCTGCTACTACTACTACTACTACTACTACTACTACTACTACTACTACTACTAATAATAATAATAATAATAATCATAATAATAATAATAATAATGACAAGCAGTTGGAATCGCCCTATACTCTGACTGATGATAATCGCTACCTCATATGAGTGACAATGAAAAAACAAAATATTTTGGTTAACGGTGGTAATAAAACTGAAAACCTTGATGGTGACAGTGTTTCACCCTGTAGGCTCAGAGATAGTCGTCCGATTCCCGCAAGGGACCAGCACACACGGCGTAGATGATACAAAACAAGTCAATGCTGTGGTCATGGAGCATTACTCTCTCAGCAACCCTGTAGACGAAAATAGCTATACGCTACAGCAAATACTGTTAGATCATTGATGTAGCCATCACAAAGGACATAAACTTGAGTAAAGAGGTTTAAAAAGTCACGCACACGCAAACATATGTATACATATATACATATATATACATACATATATATATATTTCTCTCTCTCTCTCTCTCTCTCTCTCTCTCTCTATATATATATATATATATATATATATATATATATTGGCCCAGGAGTGGTTGTGTGGTAAGTAGCTTACTTACCAACTAAATGGTCCCTAGTTCAGTCTCACTGCGTGGCACCTTGGGCCAGTGTCCTCCATTAGAGCCTCGGGGTAACCACAGCCATATGAATCCATTTGGTAGAGGGAAACTGAAAGAAGCGTGTGTGTAAGTATACATATATGCTTATACATGTATATATGTATATGTATATACATGTATATATATATATACATATACATATTTATATATATATGTATATATATATATATATATATATATACATATACATATTTATATATATATGTATATATATATATACATATATACATACACATATATATAGGATACATAAACGTTTATATCTACATATAGTTGCATATACACGCGCACACACATACGTACACACCCACGCACATACATCCTCACTCGCACACACTCATACGCATACATCATACATACACACACATGCGTACGTACAGATTTATTAATTTTTATATTTAGTACAGCGAAATTTTCCATTCTATTAAAACTAATGATTTGTGTCTATAACATTAATCTATCTCATAGATTTATAACATTAAGACCGGCACTTACTAGACTGAAAAATACTATATTTGCGCAATAACTCAATTTCTAAGCAATTCACTTGTTTCAACAATGGTTCAGTGGTGTTCGTCTCTTTTATATTTCCCTCCCAAAATGTCGCAATTCTCCTTACAAATTCCAATTGCTTACTCTTTATATTATTTTAGTCTCAATAGAAAATTACCGGGCTACAACAAAATCGAACTTAACTCGTCTTCTGTCTGAGACATGATAAACTTTTATGAGATAGTTAACTCATACAGAAGCAGAAAATATCTCGAAATTATATTTCCATTTTTATAACTGAATGTGTAATTATACTAAACATATACATTATGGTTTGTTTGGCAAATATTGACAAAGGAACCGAGGAAAATGTGTGTAAAATTATAAATTATGCGACCAACGACTATGTTCTCTCAAACGTGACAAACTTATATGAATATAGTAATACATTTGTATGATAGCAGTAAGATAAATGTACTTTGTATTCATACAAATATATTTAGTCCAAATAAGTTTAGCATAGCCTATCATTCTGCACCGAGAATTAATAAAAGTGCTTGTATCTTTCGTTGAACTTGGTAGAAATAGCAGAAAATTCATCTCTCATATCATACAGTATTCTTGAGAATGTAGGACACATTGCTGAAATGCTTTCCAAAGCATTCTAGGTCAGAATGATAGATGGGATAGGGTCGGAGGGGATATCTTTCACCATACTTATGCCCAATCGGAAATGGCCTGGAACAAAACATCATAAAACGCTGTCTCAATCAAAAGTGTTGAATATTGACACCCTTCTTTCTTTTGTTATTTGTATATGTGTATATGTATGTATGTATGTATGTATGTATGTATGTATGTATCTATCTATCTATCTGTATGTCTGTCCGTCTGTCTATCTATCTATCTATCTATATATCTATCTATCTATCTATCTATCTATCTATCTATCTATCTATCTATCTATCTATCTATCTTGCTTGCTTGCTTGCTAGGTATCTTTCCATCTATCTGTCTATATATATATGTGTGTGTGCATGTGTGTATCTATCTATCTTTCTATCTATCTATCTTTCTATATATATATTTATACAAACACTCACACAGACACGCACACAAAAACACATGCATACATACTTATATATATACATACATACATAGTATTTCTTGTGTTGTGTGTACTGAAAGATGTGCGACTGCTAATGGTGAGCTCCACACAAAGGATCAAATAGAGAAGCACTTGATTTTTGTAACTTAATGCAATGGAATATTTCACAGAAGAATTGTTGAGAGCCAGCTGCGTTCCAGAAGCTAATGGCACATTGAACAGTCATTGCTGCTGGTGCAGACAAATACAATGGGAACTGGTGCAAACAAATACGTAGGGAACGGTCTGATATTTTGAGTTCATCAATCTTTGTTCTACATTTACTATACAAACACAGGCATACAAACAAACCCACACACACACACGCAAGCACACACACACACACATACACACACACTCACATATGTATATGCCTGATTCTTTAAGTTCTGAACCTAACGTAGTTTTACCCCCCAAATCACCTTCTTATAGTTTACCATGTTAGAATTAAAAACAATTAGAAATTTAATGGGCCTGGAAAGGTGAATAGGACATTCGACTTCGCATTCCTATACAGTGTGTAACAGATTCTGTGGGAAGAATCTTTTTCCATTATTGGTTGCATTAGATTCAATGTCGTTCCAATCAATAAGAATACTAAAGAAAATGAGTTCATGAATATTAGCTTAATACTTTCGCCTCTCCAGCCTTTCTTAAGTAGGATAGATTTTATTATTGATTTATAGAAAGGCTCTTGATCTTAGTCGTGAGATATATTTTGCCGCATCAATTATTTGTTTCGAGTTTGAAATAGACTTCATTTTTATTTATTTTTGAATCACGTTTCTGCTTTAGAATTTATTGATATATTTTCATTTAGCTTAATGTCGATTTTGTTTGTAGGGAACATCTGTTCCCTCTCCTTTTGGTGACAGAATTTTTTTGTTATGCTGCAGTCTATAGCCATTGAGGATGGTACTATTTATCCAGGACTTTCCAGCCAGCTTCCTAACAATCAAGATGAAAATATGAAAGGTGTTGTGCTCTTTATAATAAAGAGTACAGGAAGGTTTCAAGACTTATTGAGCATTGTTCGAAGGATCACCCTTGTATAAAATAGACCAATATTATGGTAACGGGATCTACATCCACCGTGTCATTGGTGGCTTTTTTTTATCTCCATGATGCATTTGTTTTCTCTTTCAGAATCATAGAGCCTTCCTCCACCTATCTACTTGTTGATGCCTGGTAAAATTGTTATTTTTTTTTCTATTCTTTATGAATTTCAATCCGTAAATGATTTGAGAATATTTTCCAACATCCATCTATCCACCGCCATCTCACGATGAGTTGATACTGCTAAGAGAGGAAATTCGATAAAGTTTGCCCCCGGAGTGGGGGTTTTGTTGTTTCTATCCACCCCCACCCCCAGTCTGTTACTCTCTTACCAGTCCTCGGATGAGATGCCTCTCAATTAGCTGCAACTGCCACCACATATATAACATCTGAATTTTCTGCTTTATGTCTCCATTCTCATTCTCATTTTCTTTGCACCAAGAAAACTGCCCAACACTGGAATCTCCAGGTCTTCCCGTACATCTAACCCACCCACGATCTGTTTGCGGAAATTTGGTAAATCCTCTCAAAATGACGAAGGTAAATGTAACCGGGGAATCTAAGTAAATATTGCTTGTAAATACACTCACTATCACTATCGTACTCTATTGTTTCAGGCACGAAGGAAACAAATTATTCGCGTGTTTATAAAAGCACAAATGGAGAACTTGCCTCCTAATCAGTCAGAGAGACAATGAAAATTCTACCAAATTCTGTGATGCAGTCGATTGCCAACATCCTGATCTACTGCGCCCAAGAGAATCTCTACGTTACCTTTTAAAGAAATTCGGGACATTACCCCATATACATTTTCTTTGTGAGTAAGAATTACACCCATATTCTCATCTGTATATGAATAAATTCCTCACCTGGGTATTTATTTTACACAGCCGCCATAGTTTCTTTTTTTAGGTCTTTTTTTTTACCAGTCTTCTTTTTTCTCCAAGTCTTCTTCCATCTATTACGTTGTCAGCCGACTATATGGGTATTGATATATTTGTATTTAAGAATTGATGTTTTTTTTCTATTACTAATCGAGTGGCTAAAATTCACTGCTATTATCAGTGGAGAAGTCATCACTTTTAAAAAATTTTGTTGCCTTTTGAATTGCATGTGTTCGGTATTCAAGTATTCTTGTTCCCATGCTTCCTATTTCTTGTTTACTGTCTCTAGAATCGTGTTTGTTACAGTTCAAGATTTTGGAGGCGTTACCGCTAAAATAAGCCATTTTGTCAACTTACAAATGAAGGAAATATTTTCTTCTAAAAGATTTCCTTTACACAAATCTGGGTGAAATGATGCAAATAATTAAATGGTTCCTTTTCTGATATAGTAGTATCAGATTTCACGTTCGATTTGAATCACAATCGTTAAACACAACATCCACATAGCAATACTGATAACATCAACAAAACATAAAGAAACAAGATAATTCTTCCTAATTTAGGCTAAAGACCACTAATAAATTGATATCGATTACATCAACCCTTGTGCTACGCCTGTGCTTATTTTAGCGGCCCCTATATAATGAAATGAAAAGTCAACCTCAGTGGCATTTGAACTCTAAACATAAAGAGCAGTATGCACGCACACACACACACACACATACACATACATACAAACACACACACACACACACACACACACACGCACACAGACATATATATATATATATATCTTCAAACAGCTGATTATGGGTGCGACACTTCACTGTTTACATACAATATAACAATATATATTGCTAGCAGGGGGAGCGAACTCTTTCCATCCTCTAGCACATAACAAGATCGCGAGAGCGATTCAGTTTCCACCTATTTGGCACAAACTCAGTCAAGACCACATGGTCGCCTGAGCGATAGCCAGAGTCTGCCAGCAATATATCGTTAAAAACGCCATCACCGGTCGCTAATTTGCAGCAAGCAATATAGCTTGTAAAATGTCAAGAGATCAGAGTCGTAACTGCACTAAAATGTGAAGTCAGTCACCACATCAAAGTTTGCTGGATGGAGCGGACTATGGATATCGCTCAGGCGGCCAGGTGCCCTCGACAGGGGATCTGCCATATAAGTGGAAACTGAATCTGCTGCTGGATGGTAGGATTTACTCCACCTGTTGGCAATACATATTGTATATAAAGGGTGAAGCATAGCACCGATAACTAGCTGGCAGATCATCTGCCTGGGGTCAAACTAGTAGCAACATGGAACAACCACTTTGATGTGGTTGCTGACTTTACCTTTTAGTATAATTACTACTTTGATAGCTTCTTGAGATTTTACAACTGGCTAGTTTGCTATTTTGATATATATATATATATATATATATATATATATATATATATGTATATATATTGAAAAAATAGAGTCAACAAGGTGTACGGTTAGACAGTTATTTAATAAACGCTACAGATGTTTCGATACAAAATAGATACACATATACACTGGAGTTAGTAAACCTTTGCCATTTAATATAAACATATAGAATCACTTACAGCTGTTTCTAGAACATCAAGGGGTGTGGATCGTGATATTAAAGGATTCCATCAGCAGGTGTTTCAGGATCAGAGAGGGAGAAGTCAGTGTGATCTAAAATTCAAGGAGTATTCCCAGACGAGTGTGTTATATTTTATTACAGTTTGCCGAAATAAGAAGGAAAGATTAGCGTAATATATATATATATATATATATATATA
>NC_068986.1:111314022-111316509 GCF_001194135.2 Octopus bimaculoides
TGTGTGTGTGTGTGTGTGTGTGTGTGTGTGTGTTCCTCTGTGTTTGTGTTTGTATGTGTGTTTGTGTGTGTGTATGGTAAATAAAAGATAGAAGATGGAAGATACGAGGATTTTTATTATCACGACATTTATTTCGTCACATGTAGGATCGATCCCTCATGGATAGGACATTTAACAACTGGGTTAGGAGCATTCGGCGGCGCAGATATGTCTCTTCGTGTGATAAATAGATATAACTTCTTAAAATACCAATCTCGCATTGTATTTTCCCATTTCATGCAAACAGAAGAGGCAAATTCAAAGATAGATATTCATTTATATAGATGATCAATGACAGATGAAAAAAAAAAGAAAAAAAAAAGAGATATAATATAGCGAAACATGTATTTAAAACTAACTGTTAACAGATAAAGATGTATAAACACCTTGCGCAAGCTTCATGTACACTAGCTCATATAAGCATCCACGAAGATGTAAGCATACGCACACGTGTGGTCTCGTGCACTCACGATCACAAAGCGAGTTAAATATCTACTTGGTGTTTATAAGAATAGAGATGTTAAAGCTAAACTTAATTCATTCATATCATAAAATAAATTATGCTAACAGTTACTCAAATTCATTTCCACTGCATTGTGGGAAAGTACATTTATATGCATGTAGGCATCTTGAGAATCTTTCCGAAATTCTATAAATGATCTTCTCATTGATCTAGAGAATAGACTGATTCCTCGTGCCAAAGTCTGCATCTCCTGCAAATCATAAGCTTTTCCGTGCCTTGCTATAGACTAAGTTATGTTATACTTAATTTTATCTTCATTTAGCAGCCACACAATATCATCCAAAGATGTTGAATGTCTCTTACTGATTCTCTTGAAACTGGTGACATGGTTGCCATAACGTTTCTTAAATGAATCAGCTGTTTGCCCAATGTAAACATACGACCCTTCTCTCCATTTACCGTGTTAGCTATATCATGATCATTTCTACTATCACAGTTTGACCGTATTTGTTGCTTTCCGTTGCGGTTTACATCACTTTCTTTGCTATTTAGATGCGTGTGTTTGCTAGATCCATTAGGTTGGTTATTGAACTGACTGTTGTCACATGTTTCTATTGTTTATGCGGTGCATATGCTGCTCTAAATTAATACAGTTAGCATGGGATATGTATACATATGTGTGTGTGCATTGTAGATCACGTTGTTAGAAAATTCTTTTGCTTTTTCATATCTTCTATGATTTGACAACGATTTTTGAATTAACACGAAAAATATATTGGTTGTGTTTTATATTTTAGTAGCTATATTCATATTGTTTCGTTCACTATTTTTGATTTTTGAATGGATTTTCTTTCTTTTCAGAAATGGGAGGATGGAAATTCAAGTACAAAAAATGCGAACGGACATATCTGAAGACATTTCTCTCAGACATAGACTTACACTTAAATACAAACATGCATATACACATCATGCTTAATTGTCACCCAATACCTGTCTTCACTGAAACAAAAGATCGTAGTTTCATTGTTACTACTCCGCATGAATTCTGCAAAGAGGAAATATTATCTATATATATACATACAAGCATGCATGTATGCATGACTTCATACAATGCAAAGTTGCTTGCAAACAAATATACACACCTAACTTCCACACATATGATCATTTATGTGTATGTATGCAAAGATACTCCGTTTGGCTACGCTACATTCATTCTTGTATTTCATAAAATGTTTATGTTGCGTCCACAAAACACTAGTTGGTCTAACATTAATTTAATTGTATTTGTAGCAGTTCTCAGAACAAGTTATGTCTTTATAACTTTGAACTCAAAGTTATTGGAATTTACAGCAATGCTAAATGAATGTTTAATATCTTTATTATTCAATTAATGAGCTAATGATATAATTAATTAACTGATTAATTAATTAAATTGATAATTAGAAATATTCTGATAGTATGCTGATTCAGCTAACGCCGCATATTGTAAAATAAATTTTGTTTTAAATCTCTTTACTGTGCCGATTGTGCAATAATCTCCATGACGTTTTGTAAAATTTTATTCAGTCGCTGAATGTGTGAACACAAAACGGTATCAGCATTCCGTCTATCCCATTAGAAATAAACGAGCAAATATTTTAAAGATGGCTGCCATTGATAATTTATAATATATATATGTGAATTGCTAAATCATTCTGAGTTTAATGAATCAAATTCTTTATACACATAGACACGCGCACGCACGCTCACACACAGACACACACACACACACATACACACACACACACACACACAAATATGCCTAATATAGGTATATATTAATATATATGATTATAAATACGTGTATCTCTAAGGAGCAATATATATATATATATATATATATGTATATAAAATATACAAGAATAAGGGCAGGGAATCGTCAATTAATAATAGAATTAATAATTAACAATTTTGCCCAGTAGTTCAGTGAACTACTTGGCAAAATT
>NC_068986.1:111317104-111319600 GCF_001194135.2 Octopus bimaculoides
TACACACACACACACACACACAAATATGCCTAATATAGGTATATATTAATATATATGATTATAAATACGTGTATCTCTAAGGAGCAATATATATATATATATATATATATGTATATATACATAGAAACAAAGATACGCACAAACACACACATGTATATATACACCCATTCATACATGCATAATAGTAATACAACACAAATAAAAGTAGTTTTCCCCTGGTAATTACATGAGCGTTTATTAAAAATGTCGGCACGCGCACAGGCACACATATGCATGTATATTTGTATGTATGTGTATGTTTGTGTGTTGAAAGATCTTATAAGATTCTCATGTATAACCTCTGTGCTAATAGCATGAGTTGCATTTTGTAAATCTCTCTTCTTTCATCGTTTTCTATCGAAGACAAATCAGGTGGCACATTACAGCTATAAACTAATATAGTTTAGCAGAATGAGTTAAACGAATGTGATTTCAATTGTTCCTTATGAAAGATATACGATTCATCCTGCAATCGTCGTTTATATTGTATGTCTGCCTTTTTGGACAGAGTCACTTATATTTATTGCATTCTCTATTTAGGAAAATATGTGTAAACCTCAAAGCAAAGGCATTTAATGCGTGGCATTAATGTACACAAAGAAGACTGTATTATCTAAATAACTTCTTCTTTTTAAAAGGAGAAATATCGTTTATATTTTTAGTAGGAAGAGCGTCCATACTTGAAGACTGGTTGCACGTTGCGTGTAAATGAGGTATGATGAAGCATTTTCTAGAAGATGGCCTCATGAGCTAAATCTCATCATTAGTTGGGCCGCAGTACAAAAAGTAGTCAACGCTAGTTCTTTGTTAGGCGTGCCATTCAGAAAGCTCTGCGTACTGCAGGTTAAGGATAATTGATATAGATGATTTGAATCATATCTACTATATTAAAACACTTAATTAACTACTAGATTTAAACTATGGGTCAATGTTTGGGGCTATTGCATGAAAGGTCATTGTTAGTCATACTAATATGTATAATATGTGTAGCAGTGTAAAATTCTTTGAAATCTTTCAACGACTTACTTAATCAGTTCAATATCAATATAGATGTACACGAGTAACTTCATTTAGATTGAATAACAGGAAGGCACGAATTTTCAGGCATCCGGTTAATTATGATTTAGTGGTATGCAAAAATATTCAACTGAAATTTCACATTTTGTTTCAAAAAGCAAGACATGACAAAGTCGGCCAGTATGTATACTGGACAATATGTCGGCATTATAAAATCAAAACCGCTGACAAATGGTATAAACACCATCCTGAAGCTGTGACTGAGGGAGAAAATGTATCGATTCTCTGGGACTTCACCGTACATACCAACAAGATTATAAAAGCTAATAAACCGGATATTATTATAAAAGATAGACAAAAGAAGTGTGTTTATTAGTTGAAATGAGTATTGTGATCCATTGGATCACAATATAGCGGCGAAAGAATTTCACAAGATCAGTAAATATAAAGACTTGCTAATAGAAATTGAAAAAAATGTGGCATCTCAAGGCGACTACCGTACCAGTGATTGTAAGATCTCTAGGAATGATAGAAAAAAGGCACTGAAACCTATTTGAAAATGATACCAGTCTTACCATCCCTACAAGAAGTGCAAACAGTCGTGCTAACTGGAACGACTCATGTACTGAGAAGAGCATTATCGCTGTGAAAACAACATCCATTCATGAAAAAAATAGTAGTAGTTGTTGTAGTAGTAGTAGTAGTAGTAGTAGTAGTAGTAGTAGTAGTAGTAGTAGTAGTAACAGAAGAAGAAGAAGAAGAAGAAGAAGAAGAAGAAGAAGAGGAAGAAGAAGAAGAAGAAGAAGAAGAAGAAGAAGAAGAAGAAGAAGAAGAAGAAGAAGAAGAAGAAGAAGAAGAAGAAGAAGAGCGATGATGATTATTATTGTTATTACTATTACTGTTATTATTAGTATTATTTTTAGTATTATCAACATTGCCTTTGCACAACATCTAACTCTTGAGATGTACCACAGTATCAGCTGTTCATTACCAGTGAAATAAGGTAACACCTCCTATTTTTCGAGCACTTTCCGGAGTATTCAAGTGGTTCGAAGCAGTGCTGTTTTCTGCAAGTGCTCCACCCTTGTTTGTTTTCTTTCTCATTTAAAACCATGTCTGATTCCTATTCCCAATATCATGGTCGCACTGAATCATAAAATCCCATAGGATCTTTGCATTTCTATTTTCGACGATGCCTTCAGGTTTGTGGTCGTACTAATATTTTACTCTGTCAGGTCCATACTTGTTGCAAAGCATCCAATGGACAAGCATGGGTATATTATCGTGGCGTCCCTTATATTCTTTCTGGGCTAGTGGCGTTATTATAATTATTATTATAATTATTATTATTATTATTATTATTATTATTATTATTATTATTATTATCATCATTATGATTATTATTATTATTATTATTATTATTATTATTATTATTATTAT
>NC_068986.1:111319610-111329706 GCF_001194135.2 Octopus bimaculoides
TATTATTATTATCATTATGATTATTATTATTATTATTATTATTATTATTATTATTATTATTATTATTATCATTATTATTATTATCATTATTATTATTATTATTATTATTATTATTATTTTACCTTCCCCTATATATGGGTGACTTCAAGTTGTCTAATTTTTGTAAGAGCAAAAAAAAAAAAAAATTAAAACTTTGCTACAGACATTACGCAATTCAGTTGGGAAATACGCATAAAATTTGGTTGAGAAAATGCGTCAAAAGTATTTTCCCCAGCGATAATTTAATAAATGAAAAAACACTATTATCATGTTAACTAAAGAAACAGAATAGAGATAATTAAATCAAAAACAAACTTGTAAATACTTAGGATTTAATGAAGTAGACAAGATTGACCAATGAAAGAAATGTTAGGAAGGTGTATTTTACACGCATGATAAATACTTAATACAGAATTAAATGTTAATACGAAGCTAATAATCATCAGTTCTATAGCCCTAGCTGTAATACCTAATTTGGAATAGTCTCAAATGAAATCAAGTGAATTAGAAACACTAGACAAGAAAACAATTACAGTGTTTAGAATATGTTCCGCAAAATCTGATATACAATTATTATACTTGCCACGCATAGACAATCTAAATTTCTGATTCGTTGGGAAACTGCTTTGATGTACACCAATTTGGGTCATATTTAGAGTTGGCGAAGTCCATCACTCACCAGGCTTCACTAAGCTGCCTTTTTCAGAAAAAAAGAATGACAGATAAAGTAGAAGAGAGAGAGGAAGGTATCATTTATTCTCAACTCAAAGTTGCTATTTTATTAATCAACCCTTTGTGGCTGAAACACAAATTTTACACCCACAGCATTAGAACTAAATGTTGCACAGACACGGAACAATATCGTAAGTGTATCCGATGTTTTCGCGGCTCAACCAAGACGCTGCTAAAACTACAACGACGTAAATATATCGTGCAAATAGGAAGAGGTCATAAAATATCTACTGTAAAAATAGGAAAAAATAACTTGTCAGTAGTTAGTCTTACTAATACATATATCTACATAAACTCTAAAATCTCAGCATATATTTTTTTTTATCTTCAAGGATATTAACGAAGAGGGAGAAAGATATAAAGTTAGTGTAAGATATGCTAAAGGCAGAACTGTGTAATGTCAAAGTAAATCGATGACAGTAAAAAACCCTACATATCCTATATAGGAATAATGATAATAAAACAAAACTGAAGACATAGATGGAGTACTGAGTAAAGTCAGCAAACTCAGCGCTAAAACCAAGCGTTGTTATCTTTTGTTGCTTCAGACATGGACAAACATTTAATGAAGAATATAAAATGTGCATGAAGAACTTGTTGGGAATGAATAAATCATATCATTTCTAGGTGTAGAATCAGCAAGAGACTCAGAACTGTGTTGTTTGTACCTCCACTATCCGACATGTTCTCTTGCCAGATATATTGATGCTGCGATGGTATATCACCAAGGTATATCAAACAAATGATGTCATTGATGATACTAAAAAAAAAAAAAAAATCAAGTGATTAATGTAATCGAGGAAGTAATTTTATGCTGGACAGTCTCAAGCCTTTGGCTAGCAGTTCCACTGGATGATGTGAGTCAAAAGTCGGGATCGACAGAGCCTGTCGGGATCCTATTCTAGAGCAAGAAAGAGTGCGTAACTTGGAGATTAATGTTTGTAACTAAGCATCATTTCATTTAAACATTATCAATGTGGCAACTAAATGCTGGAGGCGCGCGGCTCATCATCGAAAGGCAGGATCATATAATACACTAGCATAAGGTCCAAAAACCCACAGATTTCCAATTCCATGCAAAAGAAGCATAAACAATGCGTATTTTTGCTGTACTTTTTCTTGGTTTCGTCTGACAACGTATACGGTGCCCAGACATATCGAATACCTCCTCAAAATGAAGTGCTGTAAAACACATCCAATTCTGCAGCCATATTAAGCAAATGATATTGACTAAAACGTCCATTGATTTCTTTCGACAATGGTTTATATTAGTTGTAAATGATTGAGAGTACTTTAAATTGATCTACAATTGTTTTTACACAGAAATGTATTGATCAAACCTGATTTCACCTCTAATGACTCATTTAAAGATCAAAGGCGCCAGATGAAAATGATCATTGCCTAGATTATTTCAACATTTCATAACTACTACTACTACTACTACTACTACTACTACTACTACTACTACTACTACTACTACTACTACTACGACTAATAATAATAATAATAATAATAATAATAATAATAATAATAATAATAATAATGCCAGAACCACTGCTGATGATAATGATGACGACGACAAGGACGACAATGACGGTGATGATTATAAATGTGCCACGGCGATTACTTTGAAAGTCTTTGACATTTAGTATATTAACACTGTATCCAAATATAACAAAAGACGTTTTAACGGTTTACTGCGTTTTAACTGTCTATCAGAACAACTTTAACGCAACTATACGTGTGTGTGTGTGTGTGTGTGTGTGTGTGTGCTTGTGTGTGTGTGTGCTTGTGTGCTTGTGTGTCTCTGTGTAAGTAAGTCTATATGTATGCTTTGTACATAAGTATGTATGTGTACAATCAGTAAACTTTCTACACTCGTTTCAGAAACCATAAATTATGAAAAGGCTGAAATATATTTTGGGATTCTACGATGTCTAAAGCACTTGGCTTTTGAGGTAGTGGAAAGCCCACGTATGTACCACTCAATACGAAAGCTTAAGAGTGGACATGATTGAAAGACTACCTTTCTTATGCCTCTGTCGTACACATAGTTCTCTCTACTGTCCATCTTCGCTGTCCATCGTCTACTTTCCAAACTCCACACCAAAATGAGCTGTTCTAGATGATTTAAAAAGCAAACTGTCGGTCACTAATCTCTCTCCTGTGAATCACTTACTGTAGCTCAGTGTTTATCGTTCACATCATGGAAATATATCTGCTCGCCGTATTTCACTTGCAGCTGTTTTCTTATTTGGGAACATATTTTTCATGCCCCCATCAGGAATAAATCGTCCTCAGTGATTTCGAATCTCATGGCGGTCACATTCATTCCATAACAATAATTTCCTTCGAGAAAGGGAATATTTTGCTAATCGCAAAATATTGCACCGATATTTTCCAACCATTAAGCACATTTCGAGACCGATTCGCAAACATTTCAAAAATCCCGAGCAATTTCACATCACAAATCCTAAACTCTTTCAATCAATAACTACTTCTGCATATATCGTATCAATAGAACAAAGCTCTATCGGAAACAGCCGAATGCACATTCAAGGGCTACACAAAATCGTCCTCCCTTGGACTCTGTGTTACCTCAATTCTTGATTGGCAGCGGCTCAGTCACTAGTCCTGAGAGTATACGTGCTTCACCCTTTATTCAATGGAATCAGAAAATCGGATGAACGATGCAATACGTTTCGGAATGTTCCATCCCATATTACACACAAAAATAAATTGATGACTGAAGGGAAGTATATATGTTTTTGTACTCATGGTTGTACGGTGTGCATGCCAATTCGTTATTTCCTGGATTTGAAGAGGAGACCATGTAAACTTGTAATTTAGAAGTCATTTTATTATTATAGAAATGACAAGTTAAAGTGACAAGGTAAAGTTAGTAACCCCTATTCTCACAGGGTACTAGTTTCTCAATAGTAACTGTCAACCTGAAATTTGCGTGATGGCTACTGCTATATTATTTCTCTGAAAGCGTTACTTGAGGTTGGTTTCCTTATGAGAACTACTAGCACAATTGAAGCATTGCAAATCCATTATTTTCAAAAGGGGATCAATGTGTATCCATTCAATAGATCGGTGGAATCGATTATAGATTAAAACATCTCGAACATTCTTGCTCATGTCTGTGTTTGGAAATAGTCACAGGTTTCCATTGTTCCTACTCAAGGGAGTTATAATATCTTCCATTCAAGTCCACAACAATTGCAGACATTCGGTCTGCACTTCCTTTCAAACTTCCTGAGGTAACCCTCACTTTTCCCGGCAGCATGCCACTCGCTTTGAGAATGGTATAGAATACAGCTAGCGGTGCTGATAATCTTGTGTTAAAAGTGAATATGCATATGCTTCTATACGAAGCGTTAATCTAGTATAGAGCTGTAATAAGAAATTAGAATGACAAATGAAAGAGAAATTATGCTATGAATTTCAATAGTTTACATCTGTTCTACCCAAAGAAGCAATGCAGTCACAGCTGAATGTTTGTATATCACCAAATAAATTTGTTGGAGCTTCAAATACCATGTGCAGTTGAAGTTCCTATACACAAACATTCCCCTACGACTGCGTTACATCATATAGCAGAAACAGCTGCAATCTATTGCAGTTCAGGACATAATTTTCTTATACCTTTGTCATTTTAGTTTCTTATGCATATATATATATATATATATATATATATATATATATATATATAACAATTGTAGCGTGGAAGGTGTTTATAAGCCATTTAAAATAACACACAAAAACTGTTAGATTCACATCAACATTTAAATTTAATTTGTCAAAATATTTTGGTCGCTTTGAGACCGCGACCTGTTCACTGACAAAGTTCTGTGCTACAGAATGTTGAAGTTAATTTAACAGTTTTTGTGTGTTATTTTAAATGGCTTATAAACACCTTGCACACTGCAATTGTTTTCGTTCCAGCACACGATCTCAGATCAGATAACTTGCTATGCAAGTACATCTATATATATATATATATATATATATATATATCCTTAAATATTTGCGTCTACATACGTATATGCGTATATGTGTCTGAGTTGTATATATATCTATGTGCATGGTGTGTTTTTATGTAACACTATGTTTATCATTTTGTCTACGTACATATGTCGGAAAAGTGTGTATAAATATAAAAATATTTGTAATTTGATGCATAGTAAGACTACTCGTGGAATGAAACCCATACTAATAAATAGTCTGCATTCTTTTATTGTCAAGATCTATAAAGAGAATCTCCGATAGGATATCTCCGATTTATATAAGTGCTGGTTATCTTGGTTTTGTTTGTAACTGCGTATTTAGCGATATATACTTAGTGATCGGTATATCTGTCGAGAAGAGTATGTTAACATAAACCAATGATATGTATTTTCTTTCCTCGTTTCGTACATTTTGTCTTTTAAGACTCAATTCAAAGACCGATAGAGTAAAACAGCAAATAGAAATCAACTGAACTAGGAATAATGAGACGAGTATCAGCTGACATGCGGAAGCAATCATTTTGCATTCCGGGGTAAAAAAAATAGAGAATATAAATAGGAAAACATATTTAATGAGAGAATTTGGCAAATGGGAAAAAAGTAGAGATGATATGTAAAAATAGATTAACCGTCAATGTCTTAGCAGAAACCCGTACTTGTGAAAGTACATAGTTCTTGAATCTACTAGAAAAATATCTTGGTTCTTTTTGTGTTCTTTTTTCTTTTAACCATCACAAGCGGTAAATTATTCTACATTGGCAGGAATTGAACTCACAAAAGAAAATAATTTAGAATATCTTAAATGAAAGAAGATGGAAATCACGTAATAAGGTATATCATGGAACATAAAATAGAATAAAACAATTCACAATCGAAGGGAGAAAGAAGGGAATAGATTGAATGTATGAGAGAAAAGATAAAGAAAGAAAAACGAGAAAATGCGGTTAATTTTAAGCAAGCGTTCGTTGATAGTTCGTATAATTTCTTTTGGTGAAGACCTGTATTAATTTAACGGAGCAAATAGACGGTTTCAGGTAAAGATATTGGTTGCAGAAAAGCGGGAGCCAGCAGGAATATTTCAACGCAAACAAAGACTAGCTTAAGCTGAGTTCCATTAGACAAGTCAGCCTGATGCCAAACGCTGATTATATGTTTCCAAAGAAAAACTGTTGGATGTTTTCCAACTCTGCAGTCTATCTTATTATTGCAGAGGAACTCTTCAAACAGGCATTGCTTCATTACAGAGTAAAGTTAGGAAGTTGATTTGAGGGTGGTGAATGTATTTTACCCCTGACACTTCCATAGTTATTTTCATAAAAAGAGGCTCCGGGCGGGGTTGGCTTCTAAGAATCATTTGGGGCTACACATGAAGGTGAGTATAGTAATTAGTTAAAACAAGATGCTTGTTAAAATCTCACTTCTATCTGTACCAAAGTATAGTCAGCGTCTCTAAATTCCTAAAAGGTTGCAATTTATCAAACGTAGCCTGAACAAATTTCATTCTATTTCTCATGCAACATTGAATACACTTCAGTTAATAAATATTCGTCTATTTCACAGCATAATAACTTGTATTATCAACGTTCGTTTTCTCTTTAGAACACAGAGTACTCAATAGACATTTATAAATTACTATTTCATTACTAAATAACTTATATAAGATTCTACCAAGGAAATATATGTCCACCATCCCTTTTGTCTAAGTATATACGAAGACAGATCTCCTAGAAACCTTATTCTAGTATCTGAGCTTTTATTGTCTAATTTACAATCCGCTCTTTTTATGCCACAAAAAAGTAACGGAATTGTTCGAATGTAGTACAACTCATCATATAGCACCATCTGAGGTGGATATAGGATTTTAAATAACAAGAATTTTGCAACGATGTATAAGAATACATGGTGGATTTGTAGAACTGGTAATGATGTATTCTATAGGACTTGAAAAGATTATAGGATTCTGGAGAATAGAAGACAAAATAACCAATATTTATGTCAGGCACACTATATTTCCACTTCGATACTCGCCAAGGTTTTCATACAATTGAGTGTACATTCATCCGTCACCATATCGATATATACAAATCGCAAAAGAAATACATACGTGCATATACACACACACACACACACACACACACACACATACACACATACCCCCCCCCACACATATATATATATATATATGGCTCAGTGGTCAGAGCGTCGAACTTACGATCGTGGGGTTGTGAGTTCGAATCTAGGACCTGGCTGCGTGTTGTGTTCTTGAGCAAGACACTTTATTTCACGTTGCTGCCGTTCACTCACCTGCCGACGTCACAGGTGCCAAGCTGTATCGGCCCCTTTGCCTTTCCCTTGGATAACACTGGGCGCGTGGAGAGGGGATGCCGGTATTTATGGCCAACTGCTGGACTTCCATAAACAACATAACCCGGAATTGTGCCTAAAAGGGTAACTTTCTAGGTGCAATGCCATGGTCAGTCATGAGCAAAAGGGGGCTCAGCATATATATATATATATATATATATATATATATATATATATATATTCACTACAGTACTGTTTCTACGTTGCTGATTTTACCTGTCACAGGGGTTTGGAACGTATCACACGCGATAGTCGAGGGATTACTGTATATACAGATAGTAACACTTCCAGTCCTTTAAAAGCATCATTTAGAGACGTGCATTTGTGCGCTTTTTAATCAGCGTCAAGATGACTTTTGCCGTTAACATTTCTGTTCTGTTAACATTTGCTTTATTTAAGTTGTGATTGTAGATGTAAATTATCACTTGTACTCGGGGACAAAGCCAAGATGATCTTCATAGACTCGATACAGGAAACACCAATCCATTTTAGCATTGGCTGACCCGCTAACATTTGTTGGCATTACCGATAACATCAATGTAGTTGAGTAACATTTGTTCCCTATTAGGGCGAAGAAACGTTGAAATATAGCCCGCAATATGGCATTTCATTTAACACGAGAGCAGTGACCAACAAGCCATACGCTGTATTGAGCAACAAAATTTCAGATGTGTGGATTATGGCCTCAAATTTCGCTTTATGCCTACATTACCACACTGCATATTTTAAAAAAAGTATTGGCCTATTGCTTCCTTTAGGATTTAACAATGAATGTCGGATTCACAATACTGATGAGATCGAATTACATAGTTTATTAATGTGTGTACATTTCACATATGTCGGAAAATGTTGACATGACTATATTCTGTATAAGATATACAATGGCTGAAAATAAAAATCTACACTGAAAGAGGTCATCGCTTTCCAACGTGCAACCACAAAACCGACCAGATATTAGCAGCCACATTTATCCGTTTCTCACTCGGAATCGCTTTAAAATAGGAAGGGCACGGAATCGCTTTGAAATAGGAAAGGCATAAAATGATAGTAGCTATATTTTCTTTCATACTGGAGTGTCTGAGGTATTAATGTGATATTTGAGAAAGCGGATTAATGCTGGTGGGTCACCTAAATAGCTCAAGTTAAACCCTGATCAAGATATACCCTAGTTTGACTAATCTTCCAATTTTACTGCGCGTCTCAGTCAGTAGCCCTCATTCCAATCGTCTATCAGGAGCAGAAACTGCAAGTCAGTTTAATCGACCTATTTAGATTGTACCCACTCGAAACTATCATTACCTCCTGACCTAAGAGTTTCCTTACCTAAAGGAAACTCCCAATGTCTATGCAAGCTTCACACAATTTCTATTCGACACATGTTTGGTTATTTGACACATAGTTGAAAGCCATTTCTGTACGGTTAACATCATGTGGAAGCTGATTCAACTGAGTTAGCTGGGTTTTCGTCATTAGGAATTGAAATGAAAAACGTTCGGATTGCTCTATTTCATTCATTCCTCGTTCGCAAATATATGTTTCGCAACGTTCTTTTCAGCTGTGTGTATGTGCGCTAGCGCTTGTGCTTGTGTTTGTATGTGTGTGTGTGGGGGGGGGGTCCATTTGCATGTTCGTGTGTATGCACGCGCACGTCTGTGTGTGTTGGGGAGGCGTACTATTTCTGTCTTGGTGAACGGTAGAATGTCACGTCTTAAAATATAGTCGTATGTCTTCTGCGGAGATATAAATATATTCACGAGAACATGGAAATACCCCGCGGTCGAGCATCTATAATTGACAAGATCAAGATCAAGGAAGATCAAAATCACGTGACTTAGTGGTCTCGCCTCTGGAAGTGGTGGCGTCTTATACCTCGATAGCGATATACACAAGAGTACATTTTGTACCAAAAGGTAATATGGGAGCTTCTCTCGTTGTATCTACTGCACCAAAGTTTCTTCTAACAGAACATCCACGTTTTCGTGGGTATAAATATTACCTCAACAATTAGACATATTCAAAAGACGGCCTCCGGTTCCTTTATCGTAGCTATGCCGACTGAGCTTAAGGATGTTTTCGCTACTGGCTTTGACATCAAGTACGTGGGGCGACTGGTTATGCTTTGGACGATAGTGAGAGCTTTACTGATTCTTTCACTTGCATGCTTTGCAGCGCTATAAGAGGTTGTGGCTGTATGACTGCGTGTGATGATGTAGGTGGTTTAATGTAATGACAGATATTGTTGAGGTTTTTGTTAATGTTGCGTGCATCATCAGTATCAAGAGCCGTGTTTGGGATGAAGTTGTTTATTTCCATTGAATGTTCCAGATATGGAAAGTTGTATTTAATACCGCCATCTGTACATACTACGCCCTTGTTATTGTTTTTGGAATAATTTATTGGGAAACATTTGCCTTAAACATGTTCGACTCCTTATAGAAATTGGGAAGCATCACGATTCGCTCTTCAGCAGAAAGAGCGGAAGCACCAATAGCAGCAGCAACAAGAGTGAGAAAATGTGACACATATAACACAACATCAAAAACAAATAAGACAACACAATAAATACAAAGATAACAACAATAATCATCAGAGCAGCAAAGGAAACCAATAATAATAGCGATGAGGGTACGCAAAGTGTCAGATGGCACAAAAAGACATTTATGGATATTTCGGATAACGGAGTAAATTAATAGCTAAAGTGAGCGAGAAAATAATAATAAAATCGTAAACAAAACACAGCAATAAACTGCATCTGCAATCAAACCTTTAGAAAGGAACCGAGAAATTGTAATTTTAACACAAGCCCTACAAAGTCCCTTATCTCTTAAAAAGATCTGTATATCTACTTTACTCTATGGCTTCGTATTGCCAATTCTTGCTTCTATCTAGTCTTTAAAAATTGTCAACAGCATCATATATATACATATATATATATATATATAAGATCG
>NC_068986.1:111331946-111334087 GCF_001194135.2 Octopus bimaculoides
TGCGTTGGCACGTATTTTGTTGCTGTTGTTGTTCTTCTTCTTCTTCTTCTTCTTCTTATTATTATTATTATTATTATTATTATTATTATTATTATTATTATTACATTCATCATTATATGAGAACTCATAGTTTATATTGATGGGTATGATGGAAAGTGTCAACTGTCCGCAGCAAGCCGACTAAGGTGACACTTCTTTACTGGTCATGATGTTATTAATAACATTACTATTGTTATCTTTATTATAATTATTTTTAATTGTAGGACGTTAAATGTTTAATTCATAATTTCCCGTGTTACAGACAACAACATTAATTTATAGAAAATTATGAAATTTTATTAAACATTCATACATACAGTTCTGGGAACCTGATTGAATAAGTAGACATTTCCTTCTTTTTAAACTGTTTCTATAACGTTTCGGTGCATATATGTACTTTGAATATAATTTGTCACCTGGAAAGTTTTTCAACATTCACACAAACACTCGTAGACACCAGACAAACACCTCACACTGACACACGTGCACACATTTTCTGAAAACAAATTTGTGGTTAAAAATAAAAGATGCGTTAATGTAGCGAAGCTACGGTTTATAAGGTTTATACGGTTTATTGTTCAAAATAATCTTTGTTTTTTTTTTTCACTCCCATTGAAAATGATTCTAAAGTATAATGCCTGATGCTTGGTTCGCCAGTTCATAAATGATAGTCAGGTGCAATGTATATGAAAACACTCGCTATTTAAAGTAGTCTGAAACCTGATACCAGCAGAAATAGTCAGGTTAATTTGAAAACCTTCTATTAATCGGTAACGCAATTAAATTACTAAAATTTACTTTATTCACAGTGTCGTACAAAATTTAAGAATTAAATATAACTACCTTACAGCTTATGAACCTTTACTGTTTCAATTAAATTCAAACGCTGTTTCTAAGAAGAAGCAGGCCGAGCGAGTCGTGGCGGCAGCGGCAGCAGCAGCGAGAAGGAAGCGATTGGGAGCGAGCAAAGAGAATGCGGACACACACACTCCCGGCCGACAGCGCTTTCGATCGCAAACTCACGTTTTTAAAATTACCATTTAAACTAAAAAGGAAACATTTTCATTGTTAAATGGTTCTGACGGTTCAAAAAGGGAATGCTTAATGGAAGCGTTGAATCAATTTCATGGAAAATTAAAAATTATTATTTATGAAGGTGTTTTGTGAGTAGAAAAAAAAGAAATATTAAAGAAACTGAAGAGGATCTTGTTATTATTTTAAATATTCTGAAGCGAAGAAAGAATAGTTAATTGCAATTGTTCTCTGAAAGCATGCGTCAGAGGCTTGATAGGGATAAGTGAAGAAATTATGTATGGAATAAAAAAAAAAAGAATTTAACTATTTGAATTGGTAAGTTGTCTGATTGTGAAATAGTAAGTAAGAATAATGGAGGTAATATTATGATATACATTGTTCTTATTAGAGTAGATTAGTTAGTTATTTCCACTATTACTGAAAAATTATATATTCCTTCAAGAAAAATTTTGTGCTGCAATAGCACTTGTTTCCTTGGTTACCTGTGTCGTTTTTATAGAAATTTAAGAAATGTTGATAAATTGAAAATGAAGAAAGTTGAATATGAAGAAATGTTGAGAAATTCTATTAAACGGACAAGATGCACTTCGTACTGTTCTGGTTGCTTTCTCTTCTTCTACATCTATTAATGTTTCTTATTTTTGCCTTTGGAACTCATGGTAGGAAGAGTAATGTATAATTCATGTGTCTGTTTTATGTATCTGCATATTCATACATACATACACACACACACAAACGCGCACACACGCACGAGCACACACACACACACACACACACACACATATATATATATATAGGTGTGTGCTTGTATAGAGATTTCTGCTTGACAAAAAATATGGTGTAACCCTTCAGAGTAATGTAGAATTGTTTTTATCATGACTGAAGCCGAAAACAAATATTTTTGCGCAGGCGTAACTGTGTAGTAAGAAGCTTGCTTCGGACCACATTGTTCTGGGTTCAGTTCCACTGCGTGTCACCTGGGATATGTGCTTTCTACTATAATCTCGGGGCGAAAAAATACATGCCAGTAGATTTTGTATACGGAAACTGAAAGTAGCCCGTGATAT
>NC_068986.1:111334549-111334830 GCF_001194135.2 Octopus bimaculoides
ATATATACATGTATACATACATATATACATACATACACACAAACATAGGTGAGCACATAACTGCAAATCAACGTGCAGAACATTGACGAATAATAAAAGCAGGCTGATATATTTTTTTATTAAATTGTTACTCAGAATTTTACGCTCCGCTTCGTCGGACATATGTGATAACTACTCTCTCTCTCTCTGTCTGTCTGTCTGTCTGTCTCTCTCTCTGTTTCTTTCTCACTCTCTCTCTCTCTCCATATATATATATATATATATATATATATATATATATA
>NC_068986.1:111334872-111336226 GCF_001194135.2 Octopus bimaculoides
TATATATATATATATATATATATATATATATATATATATTTCTCATACGTACATATGCCTACACAAACGTACATACATGTATACACACACACATATACACACACACACACACACACACACACATATATATTTTTATATATATATATATATATATCATCTTCATCACCATCATCATCATCATCATCATCATCATCGTCATCATCATCAACAATACCACATAATTGACAAATCTTTCATATTTATTTGTCTAGAAGCTCCGGATTGTTGTCGGGGAGAAGATATCTCTCAACAAACATATATTCAAATAAAAAGTGCAATATATAACTAAGTCATGAGAAACGAATTCGCCCAAGACGTCATCACACGAGAGACGATTACAGATTTCGAACTAACGGCGCTTCTCAGTGTCGAGTACACATGCCATTTCCAGGATATATCTGAATCCTCTCGCCTCAACTTTTCGGAGAATTTAGGAAGTGGAAGCACTGAAAACAAGCTACACGAGTGCATGACGTTAATAATCCGGATCACTGGTGAACTACGTATCAGTCGCTATCACCATCATTTCTGGGACTTAATCGTTTCGCTCAGCTACTCTGATTCATGTCGCTATACGCCATTAGAAATAATTTTACTGGACAGAAAAGCACCACTTCTGGCCTTTATACAGTGCGCAATCATTTTAAATAAAGTATATTGATATTTTTTTTTTATTACAGAATTCCTTCCTGCGTGTATATATGTATGTGTATTTATTATAGAATTTCTTCCTATGTGTATATATATATGTGCATGAAAGTATTCACAGAATACACACGCACCCACACATATATACATGCGTATCTATTTATCTATCTGTCTATCTACCTATCTATCTATCTATCTATCTATCTATCTATCTATCTATCTATCTATCTATCTATCTATCTATATTTGTATGTATATGAATGGAGAGGAAAAAGATAGTTTTCCTCGTTTCGATTTCAGAGATTGTACATATGTTTTTACTTAAGTAAAACTACGTAAACCATGTGGCTTCGGATCTCATAGACAAATATACATCTGATACGCGAGATCAAGAGGCTCCTGTGGAGTGAACCACTCCATACGCTGAAAATTACAAACAACATGTTGTTATGTTATGATTTTACACATTAATGATTGGATTACACCTTCCATAAATATGTGCAAATTATTCTCCACATCTTTCTTAACATTTCATACATTTTGATAGAATTGTGTAAACGATAACATGAAATTGAGAACGCGCTTACATACATGACTTACATAAATGCATACCTATATATATATATGTATGTATATATATATATGTATATATATACATCTATATATA
>NC_068986.1:111336580-111338612 GCF_001194135.2 Octopus bimaculoides
TATATATATATATATATATATATATATATATATACATATATGTATAGGTAGGTTGTTATCTAAGCGTAAGTGATCCTACATCCAGTGAGTTACTTTCTCTCATAGATTTTCATTGCTACACGTTTCTCAGATATGCTTCATATCTGAGTTACATATTTGCATTTTTCTTCTCATGCACTCTATCACCTCCAATTCTCCTCCCCCTTTCACGCAATCAAAACTATGCCTGTCCTACTTTCATTTTATAATTCCTACGTTTTGTCTTCAAACACTAGCGACAACATGCGTTGAAGATTCCCTCGCTTCGAAAGCATTTTTAATGCTTCCTTAATCTCCATGTATATGACTTGTGAAGCATCCCTGCAACATTTACGTAGAAATGACATACATCAATAACATGGAGATAACTTAATACAAAATGCAGAAGAGAAGCGGGAGTGGTGTAAATATCTATACAAATATATTCCTACATACATGGATATATACTCATACGCAGACACATATGTCTCTCTCTCTCTCTCTCTCTATATATATATATAGGCTCATCTGCATTCACCTGCTTAATGGCGTAAAAGTGCGATCTGTAGGAATGACTGTTAGATTTATAAGAGATAACAGTATACTGAAATGAAAACCATAGCATAATGAATAATGATAGTAATTGTAACAGTAGTAATAATATCAATATTAATAATGATGATGATGGTGATGATGGTGGTGGTGGTAGTGGTGGTGATGATGGTTATTGTTATTATTATTATTATTGTTATTATTATTATTATTATTATTATTATTGTTGCTGTTGTTGTTGTTGTTCTTCTTCTTCTTCTTCTTATTATTATTATTATTATTGCTGTTGTTTTTGTTTATACAGCTATACATAGAAACTACTCCCACAGTATTAAAGACATATATACGACCCAAGGAAAAATAGGGGTCGATATTAGTTTTTGGTTGTTTCTTTGACTTGTTCGACTATATTACTTTGTTTATAACTATAAAAGCGGTGATCTATGAAATTGTGTACGCTAATAAATAAGACTAATAAATAAGTACAATCACAAAATTGTTAATGACAGACAGAACCTATGCCGGACAGAGGAAATATAAGAATGACAAATAGTAAAAAAATATGAACAGAATAGTATCAGTAATGATAATAATAATAATAATGAAAGGAAGTGGTTGGAATCTCCCTTTGTCCTGATTGATACATCTCGTGATGGTTTCACGATAGAAACAATATTAATTGCCCAATCTGATATTCGCTGCCTCATATGAGTAAAACTGAAAAAAATAAAATATTGTGAATAAAGGTGGAAACGAAACTGCCACACTTGATGGTGACTGTTGCACCCGGCACGCTTAGAAATACTCGTCCGACTCCAGCCTGTCGTTAACCAGCAGCGGATCGGCATACACGGCGTAGTTGGAGCCAGCAAGCCAATGCTGGGTTCATGTAATGTTTCTACACTATAGACAAAAATTGTGTTCAAATTAGTGGATGCAAACAACGTAAGTATGAACAATGGAGAGAAGCAAGATCAGTGAGGAACAGTCAGTAAAACTCTCGAGAAGTAAATGCAACAAACTTGGGCTGCGGTAAGGGTGGATTACTTGCAGAAAACAGCACTGCCTGGAACCGTTTCAATACTCCGGAAAGTACAAGGAAAATGAGCGGTATTACATTATTTCACTTGAAGGGGACAACTAAGACTATCGTACATCTCCAGAGTTAGAAGCTGTGCAAAGACAATAATAATAATAATAATAATAATAATAATAATAATAATAATAATAATAATAATAATAATAACAATAAAACTAGAACAGCAACGGACAATGATAAAACGATGGCAAGAAAAGCCCCTACATGGTAAATACTGGGCTAAACTAAATGCAAAATAAATAGACAGAGAAAAATCCCAGCAATGGTTGAGAAGCTCAGGACTCAAAGGAGAGACTGAAGGATTTTTAATTGCTGCACAAGACCAGAGCCTCCCCATCAGAAATTACCAAAAACACATAATGA
>NC_068986.1:111339046-111341289 GCF_001194135.2 Octopus bimaculoides
CACAGCAAACCACAGCACATACCCAAGGCGCACAGAGCTGCGCTCGGTAGTGAAGTGAAAACACGTTATAAAAATGAAACTACTGAACAATAATAATAATAATAATAATAATAATAATAATAATAATAATAATAATAATAATAATAATAATAATAATAATAATAATATCAATAATAATGGAAATTATGTACCAAGAAAAAGAGTGGGAAGAGGTCTGATTGGATGTCGATGATCATGCATATTCGTTTACTTTTTTGTCATTCAACCCAACTGTGCTGGTTTCCTATGTCTGGTCGGGTGTTTACACTGGATCATTGCATCCCAGAGGATTTTGCAATTCTCATATTCGGTGACACTTTCTGGAGTTTGCTCATACAAGTATTTGCTCTTTGTAGGTTCCGATTTCCACAGAACTTCCACTGGAGTATTCTGGTCATATCGTCATGGCGTCTTTTGTATTCGCGCTGAGCCAATTTGTGCATTCGCTAACGATATGCCATACCGTTTCCCCGCTCTCACCACGCATTCTGCATTGGTCGCTGTCGGAAGCGTTGTCTTTTCTGCACTTCACATAGTTTATTATTATTATTATTATTATTATTATTATTATTATTATTATTATTATTATTATTATTATTATTATTATTGTTATTATTATTATCATTATTGTTATTGTCTTTGCACAGCTTCTATCGCTAGAGATGTACTACGGTATCAGCTGTTCTCTACCCGTGAACTAAGGTAACACCTCTTACTTTTCGAGTACCATGTGGAGTATTCCAGTGGTTCCAAGTAGCGCTGTTTTCTGCATGTACTCCAGCCCCTATTTGCTCTATGTACTTCTCAAGAGTTTTACTCACTGTTCCCAGGGCTCCGACAATTATTGGTAAGTATTATGACCTTTTTCACCGACCACAACTGCTTAAACCCCTAAGCTAACCTGTCGTATCTATCGACTTTTCTTTCCACCTTATCGCATACCTTGTTGTCAACTGAGTATGCTTTATCTGTGACCCAGCATAGTTTGTTTTCTTTCTCAAATAATACTACGTCTGGGTCCCTCTTCTCAATTTCATGGTCGCACTGAATCATAAAATCTCATAGGATCTTTGCATTTTCAATTTCAATGATGCATCCAGGTTTATGTCCGTACCATTATTTTGCTCTGTCAAGTCCATACTTGTTGCAAAGTGTATAATGGACAATCCTTGCTATATTGTTATGCCGTCTCTTATATTATTTCTGGGCTTATTATTATTGTTGTTGTTGGGGTTGTTGCTTTTGTTGTAGTTACTATTGTTATCATGTTTGTTAATAACGTTAACATCCAAAACAGTACACGTCTAAGTCACAATGCTTTTCGTTTTTGAATTCTGCTTCTTTTTACAAACCAATTACTCTCTTATGCTTTTGATTTACTTCATGTTTCCTTTCCTCGGGAGGTTCTTTGAATTTTATCAATCTGCACTCATTCCTCGCGGTTTGTAAATGGAACTAATAGTAAATTCGTTGACGCCAAACTCGCGGTCAACAGAAGCCAAGTCTCTTCTGCCAGTATTTTGTTAACTTTCCCTGCCTTTTCCTGAAATGAATGCATTTATCTGAACAGTTCCCTAGTATCAGGCGCTTGAGTACTTTCTTCGTACTCTGCTCCCATACGGATGGGTATGAGTTTGTGAATCTATGTGGAAATTCATACTATCGAAGAACCATCGTTTAAGTACAAGCAATAATCAGTCTATTCTGTGTATCTCTGCATTTCAGGAGGTGTACGGGGCGCATTTTGCAGTTCAAGTAGAATCTATGAGTGATTGCCGGTTAGTATTCGTACATACCAGTCGGAGATAAGCGTCAGATTGTTGACAATTGAATATACCCTTTACTCCCAGATAAATAATGAATCGGTCAGTGATCATCGAGGTGACACACACGACTCATCTGCTCAAAATAGTTGTATCTGATATATGACTGAAGATGAAAATAGATTCGCCATTGAATGATATTACTTTCCCGTCACTCCATTTAAATGCTTCTTTTTTAGATTATTTCTATAATATAACGTATGTTTTTTTTTAATGATACTTTTGTTAATGTTATCTGAATTATATAATTACATTTGTTAACAATAACATAAGTTGTCTTTCAAGTGGATTATTTTATATCCAAACTATTGTACATACATACATGTATACATACATACATACGTATACATACATACATATATATATATATATATATATATA
>NC_068986.1:111341368-111343757 GCF_001194135.2 Octopus bimaculoides
ATCTATATATATATATATATATATATATATATACATATATATATGTATGTATGTATGTATGTATGTATGTATGTATTTCTGGATAAACGTACAATCTTTTATAATTAAGTCAGATATTTACTCAACACTAATTTACTAATTACAGTAAATCCGCTGCCGTATAAGTCAGCATCTTGTCTGGAGATTTGTATGACACTTGATAGTGTAAACAAAGCAATAGTCGTCGTTCTCTGATATGGTTTCCCCCTTCGCGAATTTATTTAGACATTATTTTAGTATCACCTCCATTAAATATGTTAACTTTTCTAATGCAATATTAATGCTGTAACTTGACTGACAAAAGCCATTGTAATAATTTTATTTCTAATTTTCGGATAAAGGCCAAAAATATTGAGGTGAGAAATAAGTTAACTACGTCGACCCCAGTACTTAAATTATCATTAATTCTTTAAAGGTGAAACATCGAAAGAGCCGGAAGCAAATTGTTTATGAATTATTGTTCGACGTGCAAACACTTCTGCCGCTCACCACGTTCGTCATTGGAATAGCAAATGTTGCCATAGTCACACTATTGACACACGTTCTTCTGTCACTTCATCACTATTTTCTTTTTTGCGTAGCTTATGATTCTACATAAAATATAATCATTTAGAAATGAAACAATTTGCAGATTTGAATAAAGTGAAGGATAGAAATAGAATATTCAGTACTGGTTAATTTGACATCATTTCGTGACATATCATTTTTAACTATCTCAGCAAAATATATTGTAAATATATCACGATAGTTTTGACACTACATCCTAAATACGCGGTCGAGTTTGTGTGTTGTCTGAACTGTTGATGCCTACCCAGAACTGGAATATCTGCCAAATGACTTCCAAATCTTCACTGTAATACGAATAGATTCGATTTGAAGAATTTGTTTCAGTTTCTTTTGCACTTTCTCCTTGAAACCGAATATTTCCTGGCTTTCGTGCAAATATGTTGGGACATAAACCAATGCACCTATGATGATAGGTACAAATGAGAATTCATAGTCAGGGTGCAACAACTGCAAGTTCCAACTTAATTCGCCATAAATGTTCTCTTTTTCCTAGACTTTAATTGTACGTTCATATCCGCTTCGGCAAGTATGTGTACATGTAAATATATACGTGTGTATTGATTTATTTATGCATGCATGTAGATTATTTTACGTCAGTGCAAGTTAAATGTTCACCAAAATATCCTATTAAAATATGAACCTTGACTTACAATAAATACTGGAAGCGATGAGTTAAAATAGAAGCATCATGGCGCTTCCCAATGAATAAAACAAAGAGAAAGAAAAGAAAGTTCAAAATGAATTTGATAAAATATTTCAATACCCGGTTAAGAAATAATTGACGTTACTATCACAAGTTTTTTTCGGACAATTCACTTGGCGAAATCGCTTTTCGAAAACATCTAACTCAAGAAAAAAATACGTTGCACTAGAAAGCGAAAACCTTTCAGTGATGTTAGCCTTTATAAACGGAATAGCTTAGCATTTGTGGCGAAATGTTGCTGAAAACTGTTTGCGTTTGCTTTTCGGTTTATTTCAAATCTTATTTTAGTTGGGATTATAACGAAAGAAGAGACATCTAACATAGGAAACAACACGTAAAGCAAAAACGAAAACTAAAAATCTACAACAACAATACTAAAACATTAGTAAAACAAAGCAAAAGAGAAACAATCACCAATAATTCTTTGTTTAAGGTGAGATGGAAACTATTTACATTTATACATTCTTAAAAACATAGATTTCTTTTGGATTAGATTTGGTTCAGTTCTATAGAAGGGACAACTTGAAAAAGAATGCTTTCTAATGTTGCAGCTTTTAGCATGGAAACTCTTATGTCTTTATGATGGAAGATTTACTATCTGAAAGAAAACAGTATTGTCGATCACTAATAAAAACCATTATTCGCCAGCTAGATTCAATATAGATTGTGAAATACAGAGTATGATACTTAAAAAAGGATAGCTTAACATCATCATCATCACCATCACCATAACCATCATCGTCATCGTCGTCACCCCTGTCCTCATCTTCTTCCCCGTCGTCATCGTCGTCGTCGTCATCATCATCACATCAACATCATCATCAGCAGCATCATCAGCAGCAGCGGCAGTAGCAGTAGCAGCTGCAACAGCTGCAGTTGCAGCAGCAGCAGCAGCAGTAGTAGTAGTAGTAGTAGTAATGTTCTATTAGATACCTTCCATATTTATGTTTCAAACAAAATGGCGTGCTTGCTACACATTTTCCTCCAAGGATACATAATGAAATGGGTAGATTTAGAAGCATACAAACACGCGTGTATGTATATATATATATATATATATATATATATATATATATATAT
>NC_068986.1:111344735-111347443 GCF_001194135.2 Octopus bimaculoides
TATATATATATATATATGTATGTATGTATACGCACACACACGTAGCCGACGTTTATTCTTTTTGGCCGAGATATTTTGCAGATATGGTTGTTTTTGTGTTTAATATTTTTATTAAATACACCATCTTTCTACTTAGGCTTTATATACAAAAAAATACCGCCACTAATTCCATTAAATATGATATTTTTTTTCGGTCTCATCTCCTGAACCAAGTATTGTTAATAGTTTACGATTGCAGCATTTTTTCTAGTTAGCAGAAACAGATATGTAGATGATTTTGCACCTACTAATATTTGCGTCATTAGACTTAAAACAGTTGAATGGCTAACATCAGCTTCGTTTCGTCTTATTTTTTACAATTATCCTCTGCAAATCTCTCCTTTATTTTCCAAGGATAATCCCTTTTTAATTAAAATTATATAGCTAATTTTCAAGGGCATCTTTAAGAATTCCACATAGTGTAGCAGTGTTATTCAGTAATTATTTTTTAAAGTTTATTTCGTCATCCATATAATCTGCTATAATCGTTCCTTGTAAATGCATGGCCAAGCGACGTCAAATTATCATGTTTGTTTATCCGAAGTATTAGATTTAGCCATGCAATTAACAATAGTGAAGTGCACGATATGGATACAAGACATTTGGTTTAATATTAATAAGATTTCAAAATCTGCTACTTACGTTATGGATTGTGACCGTGAGTTTGTTGCTACCTATCATATATTCTGTGTTCAATTTTATACGATTTTCAGTCAGATGCCCTTCTATTCTACAGAAACATACATTGGCATATCGTATGAGTTCTCAAGCGTTTTTACAACTTGTTCTATCAGAGACGAGAAATTGCTTCATCTATTAACATACGGTTTGGTTTAATAACGTTTTTAGATATCCTAAAATATTAATATATTTTTAATTCCTACGAAAGTTTATTAGGTTTTATGGTGACATCAATACTCACTTCTATAAAAGAGGAAATCGAATGAGCAATAACGAATAATGTTTTAAAGACAAGAAATAAATAAGAAAGGTTATATATATACTCGTTCTTAACTTTTAGTAAAAACAAATTGTCTGTGTGTATGAGTGTGTGTGTATGTTTGTGTGTTTGTGTAGGTGTATATATACACACACAAACAAACGCATTATATGCATGCATACAAGGTCTTGTATTTAAAACTGCTTACTCTAGATCATTTCACGATAATTCTTCAATACTCTCCTACTGCACACACACACACACACACATACACACACATCCATACACACACACATATTCATGTAGGGTCTCTCAACTGAATTTAGGTTCAAAAGCTTTACCATACTCTGAAAATGATGCTGCTGGATTGTAAAAAATATCCTGATTTGTGCATCTAGCGTTAGGATTCATTTTATTTTTAAATCACTGAACCCTAATTCCAGATTATCGCATAAATTTGAAGTAGAGCTCTTTACTTCTAAAATCTTTTATAGATGTTCTTTACATTGACTGATATTTTACATTTTACACACCTCTAAACTATTGGCCGACGTTCAGTAGTGAACTTGTGCTGTGCTGTACACAATTAACAGGACACAATCGTCAAAAACCGTTTATCTAGCAGTTAATGTTTTACGAGTAACCCTTGTATCCAAATCGTTATTGCATAACTATGCAAATGTTATCCCATTTAAGTATTGTAGGGCATATAAATTTGGAACCAACCCTATGCAATAAGACTACACAGGAGAATCTTTTTAAATTCATAATAACTTGGAGTGAAAATACATTTTGGGAAATCTAGCTATCTATGTAGGCAAAAGGCGTGTCGCCAACATTAATCCAATGAAATCAACCTAAAAGATAAATAACAACACTGGAAATCAAGAAGGTTCAAAATATCAGCTCAAAGGCTAGGCTTTAACATCGCCTTCAATAAATTTCATATAACGGTTAACATCGAAGTGGGGCGTTAAGTTAATAAGTTAAAAATATTAATCATATGACCTTACAATAGTTAGGTTTTAAAGCATTAAGTACTTTTTCCCTAGGACTCATAATTCCGGTTGTCGTTTCCGTGGCGTGTAGTTGAAATATATTACAAAAGCCTAGTGAACGAGACGCACGTCCCTTGCAGGAGTTAATTCCATGAATTATGTGCCGAGGGGACAATTCAAATCCATCGACGCCCAGTACTAGACTGCAAGGGTCGTTTATTCACTGAAAAGGGAGGAAGGCGAAGATGAGCTGTGTTTGTTTTGAACTAAGACCATAAAATGTTCGATTAAATGGCGCTAAGCATTTTGCCCAACGCATTAATGGCATTGCCTGTGCACTGCCTTAATTCAGCCATGGGGCAATTGAATATTGGATATGGCGTAGGTGTTAAATATAACACTTAATGAACTTCATTCAATTTCTGGGTTAGTCATAAAGCATCAATATATCGAAGTAGATGTGGCTTCTCAAAGAAACCACCACCCACACATCTTATATAGCTTGGATGTTGCGGATCATAAACAAACATATTGCCATGAAAGTATTCTCTCTCACTTCCTCTCTCTTTCCGCTCTCCATATATCTTTATATATACGCATACATACATGCATACATCCATACATACATATAGACAGACAGACAGATAGAGAGAGAAATAAATTTATTCATGCATGCACACATACATATATATATATATATATATATATATATATATATATATATATATATA
>NC_068986.1:111347636-111349578 GCF_001194135.2 Octopus bimaculoides
ATATATATACACATCGATAGATAGATAAACATGCATAAAGATATACATACAAACACACCCACTCACACACACACACACTCACACACAAACACACACACACACACACACACACACACACACACACATATGCATGTATATATAGGTGTGTATGTTTGCCTTTATAAAATCGTGCGATGCATGGAAAGTTACTCCCATTTTAAGTGAGCATTATCGATTATTATTTATATATAACCCAATGTCAAACGGATATTTTCCCAGGGAATTTTGCTGAAGCTTTTGCCAAGATTTATCTATTTTCAGTTGTGTTTGCTATTTTCAGTAAAGCAGTTAACGCTTATATAGCCACATCGCATTGCTTGTTTCTCCATCCACCTAGAGTTAAAATAGTACCAATATAATAATAGATTATTTTTTTCTGCCTATGTAACCAACAAAACTTAGCATCACCTTCTAATATTTGCTGTATATTCTGCAATTTTTCGGGTATATTTCCAATGTCAAATATGTGGGTTTCCTGTTTCAGTATTTCACCACCGACCAATTATCATAAACCTCAAATTTGTGCTAACAGTTAGCGAAGATGTTTACATCAAACAACCATTGTATATCCATTCATTTTCTAATGAGTACACACTGTTCTCCATTTTCTCGTATTTTATGCTGAAATATTAATTCGAGTATGAATGTATTGGAAGTAAATATATATGGATGTACATGTATTTGTATGTATATGTATACGCATAATCTTGAATGTGTGTACTTGTGCATATGTATATGCGAGTGTGTATGCGTGTGTGTTTACGGTGGTATGAGTAATTGTACCTACACTGTTGGATGTCCAGGAAAATACGGTCTCGGAAGCGTGTTACTCAATTTGAAGTTTCTTTTGCATCTTATCTTATTCTAGTTGATGTATAAAATATTGTATTCAATTGAAATATGTATCCACGTGAAAAGAGAGTGAAGTATTAGGCATAAAAAAGTCTCTGATTTTCTTCAACACCCAAGCGTGCCTCGCCTTCTAACCAAACATACAATTCAATATAGAACTGGCCCGTCGACGTCTAGAGAAGAACGTGGCTTACATCTGCATGCTAAATAGTTGTTTGAAGTTGCATCAGAGGGAGACGATTTGCCCCAGAATCGAAAACACTTTATCTTGGACTAACACTGCACGTACAATGCAGTTATTTATTTTCGCTAGCTGACACCCTTAGGGCACTATATAAAATCCAGATTGACGGTAATGAAAGGATTCGAGTGTAAGGTGAGAAGTTGTTTTGTCAAATCAACATTTCAAATGTATTTGGTTGTAAAGATTCAGGATTCCCTTTAATTCTACAACGTAAACCATAAATGCAGCACGTGTCTGAAAACAACTGCAGTGAGTAGAGAGGGAGTAGAAATCAGTGAAAGCAGCCCAGCAGGTTGGTAGGTGGTTGAAACACGAAACTCTTCTTGGATTTCTGCACACAGCAGATTGGACCATATAAGGCAGGAAGGGGTGCTAGCATTATTGGATGCAGAAACGGCGAGGAAAGCGTTGACAAAGGGGAAAATGCATGCTTGGATGAAGTGGAAACGGGTGATTAGGCGGAAAATAGGTGTGAGCACATGCAGAAGACAATAAAGTTATTGATCAAGAGAGGCTTCCGCAGAATCCTCAGGCAAATCATCAGATGTATTTGGAGCAAATTGAAAACATTCTCATGCCCATTGTTTTTTTTTAATAGAAAATCCTCCGCTAGAAGCAAGCATTGATCAGGCCAAACAGGTCATCAAGACCACTGTTTAAAGAAACAACGATAGTTGATAATCTAACACTACAACTAGAAATATACCATTTCATGGCGGGGCAGCGCGGGAAAGCAGCAATTACATACATGCATACACACACACACACACATACACACACACACACACACACACACACACACACACA
>NC_068986.1:111350211-111351408 GCF_001194135.2 Octopus bimaculoides
TATATATATATATATATATACACATATATATATATACATGCATATATATATATATATACGTATACATGCATACATGCATATATATATACTTATGTATATATGGATATGTATTTACAAATCCGTCCATATGCCTATTCATTCCTACTGCCATAAACTATAGTATCTATCTATATATATCTGTCTACCTATCTATCTATCTATTCATCTATTTCTCTATGTATATATCTACCTATCTACCTGCAGATTTATCCATCTATTTACCTCTGCCTCTGTCTGTGACGTTTTGTCTGAGTGCATATGTGTGTATATAAATTTGTGTGTGTGTGTGTTTGTATATGCGTGTGTGTGTGTGTGTGTGTGTGCGTGTGTGTGTAAGTATGTATGCATATAATAGTTGAATAAGCGTCTAATGCGAAAATTGAAGTTCTCGTTAAATCTAATATGTTTAATAAATTTGTCTCGACTAAGTGTACACTGATCCGCCATATGTAAATGTTTGTAGTTATCGATGCTTTTTATTGATTAACAACATTAATATAACATTCACACACCCACACAAATGAATAACCTGATATATATATATATATATATATATATATACATATATATATATATATATTCATATATATACATATCCATACATGCATATGTGTGAATATATGCTTGCGTCCGTGTTCATAAGTTGCAATTATTTCGTGTATTAAGTCTCTGTCTGTGCGATATCTATTTAGTGTGTCTGTATTACTGCATCCTCTGTCCTCTCTTTTTTTCCTCTTTCTCAACAAAACCATTATGAATATTTGATTACAATGGTCTCCATTGTTAAATGAGCTTAACTTCGATATCCAAAATGAGGACCAATTTAGAAATTTTAATTGCGCCAGGAACATTATGTGCGTTGAGATTGTAAGAATTGCTTGCTGCCTCAGAAACGATTTTGTTTTACATAATATATTCATGGATTTTAAATCCCATTTACTTTATAGCAGCTATTTTCCGATGCCAATGTCTCCATTTGGAAATACATCTACGTTTGTGTTGTTATTGTTGTTGGCTTCTGGTGGCTTCTCTCTATTTTCTTCTGTCTTATTATTTTATTACATTTCTTCTTCTTCTTCTTCTTCTTCTTCTTCTTCTTCTTCTTCTTCTTCTTCTTCTTCTTCTTCTTCTTCTTCTTCTTCTTCTTCTTCTTCTTCT
>NC_068986.1:111351428-111355516 GCF_001194135.2 Octopus bimaculoides
TATTACATTTCTTCTTCTTCTTCTTCTTCTTCTTCTTCTTCTTCTTCTTCTTCTTCTTCTTCTTCTTCTTCTTCTTCTGTTACTACTACTACTACTACTACTACTACTACTACTATTTTTCCTTCATCTACTATTCCCTCCTCTTCCTCCTCCTCGTGTCCCTCTTCCTCCTCCTCGTGTCCCTCTTCCTCCTCATACCACTGAATTATTACCTTAACCACAACCAAAACCGCCATTTAAGACGCCGCCGCCTCAACAGCACCATCAACATCGTCACTACTACTACTACTACTACTACTACTACTACTACTACTACTACTACTACTACTACTACTTATTATTATTATTATTATTATCATTATTATTATTATTATTATTTTAATTTCTTTTATTTTCTTTTTTATTTCTCCGTTTTATTTCTATTCCTTTTCTTGGATTTCTTTTTCTGCTCTTTCTTCTGTTTTTCTTATAGTTCTCCTTATCTTATTCTGTTTCCTTTCCTTTCGTCTTCTCCCTTTTTCTACTTTCCTGGATTCATCCCCGTCTTCCCCCCACAGCAACCTCTCTCATTTTCCATGCCATTTCTCTCCTCTGCTTCTTCTTCTTTCAGTTGTGCCATGTTACATCATGCTTCTCTTGTCAAGAATGTTTGCTTTATATCTACTTAGCTCTGGGTCGGATCGCATTGCTTTCCTTCCTTCTAACAAGAGGACGGAACCCTTGTCAACAAAACTCAGGCGGTAGAATCTATTGAGAATCACATTAGGTGCTTTGTTTTTATTCATAAATGGTGGCCAAAATATATCTCCTAGCTTAATATCACCACTTGGCTGCTTAGAATCATTTGTGCAGCCTACTCTTTCCAGAAATATTCAGATAAGATTTTCTATCGAATTGTAAGTCTTTCGATCTTGGTCTTCAGTCTCTGAGTTCTTGATATATGCCATAGACAATAATGTTTCTTACCTTGTTGATCCACACTAAAAGCTCGAATAGTTAGATTAATGTGTGAGCCATGCGCCGACATTCCATAATGAATATCTAATCGTGAGAGTGCTGCTGTAGTCTTCTGTCCCAGAAAGTATGATCGAACCGTCATCAAACAGTGAAGCAGTTCTGCAGGTGTTTCATTACTTCTATCGCTACACCAGATCTGCCAGGGAGTACTGCCCGACGTTAGCAACGAAACCTCTGAACAACAGCACAAACTACATTGAGTCAGATATTTCTGACTCTGAGTTAGAAGTTTCTAGCAACATTAATGCTCATTCTCATTTTACCACTCATTCTCATTTTACCACTCATTCTCTCTCTTGAACAATGATCGTGAATGCACTGATCCACTTTCTCATCGGCTTCTAACAATTTTCTTATAACATTTTTTCTCACTTTCGCCGGTTACGTTATGTTCGCTTAGCATCGAATACCCCCGGCTCCATCAAATTCCCTAACCCTTATCTGTATAAAAAGGTATTTAGGTATTTGAGTTACCATCCCATTGTTTTCACAATTCTTTAAAACTGTATTAAAGTTTCTGTTTTTCCTAAGGAACGAATCATGAATATTGGTTTCCCAGAGTACTATCAGATCTACCATATTTATATTAGAGTTCTTGAAGGTATTCCTTCTCATCTGACCATCAATTCCATCCATTTTCTACGTGATGCTGTGCTTACTATGCACAGAACGTCTTATTTGATGTTTCAGGAGTAAAAAATGTCGGTATTGATCCTGGAATATCCAACATTGAATTGCAAATCAAACAAATAAATATTCATTAATGTATTTTGTGACTACTAGTTCTCTCCCCAACAGTCAGAAAATGTAACAGGTTTTCTTAAGAGAAACTGTCCTAAAACAGACAAATCCCTTGTTCATTTACTAAACAATGATAAATACCAAACCTGGTCATTGGTTCACCTACTAATAGCAAATAATTTTCTTTGCAAACAACGGCGCTATATCTAAAGAATTGGAGACATTTGGCCATGATGTCTAAGGTGTATGAGGTCTAAAAATTATATGGTATGGTACAGGCTAATGTTGGATTAAAATGCAGTTATATGTTCTCAATGGGGTCCGATTTACGACTCGAAAAGGAGAATTGAATAAATTATATGTGATGAAGTCAGCTTCGTAGGCGAACAACAGTTAAACAAATCTCGCTGAACTGAAAATGCAATTTCAATTTTTAGTCTTAGACAAGTCTCACAATCATTTCACTCTAGGTTTGCATTCGATCCAGCCAAGATATGGCTATACTTAAATGCGGTAAGGACAGAACCCTACATATTGTTGCCATACCGCAAGGATTAGGAACCAAATATTCCTAAACATATGACCAAAAAAGAAAGAACACATTATATAATGTATTCCGACGTAAGAAACGTTCTAAAAAATAATATAGCTAGTGTCATTGCCGGAGCGATTTCGATCAATGTTATGGTTGACTTATACTGTTCTAGAGTTAAAAAAACAAAAACGAAACGAAAGTTGACTGGATAGTAGTTACATAACAAGATCAGCAAATATGTAGCAGCTAATCCATATAAAAGAAATTGATATTCACTGGTAATATTATACATCATCAGTTATTCTCTCTACAGACACACACTCACAAACACACTGGAATCCACTACAGCCAATAGGACGACTAATAGAACAAAGTGACCGAAATAAACATCATATTAATTATAATACTGGATATGACATGCATATATAACACAGTGTTTTCCTATCCAGTGTAAATCACGCTCGATTAAAAATGAAAGTAAAACAACGATTCACTATGTGCTATATAAGCAACGGGGATCACACGCTGTTAGTTATTCCTTCACATACATGTTGCTAAGTTGTTAAGATGTGTTTTTGTTTGTTTTATACATATATATATATATTTTACGGGTAAACCACACAGAGTTTTTTTTTTTATTTATGGACGTTTAGTCTTCTTAGATCTGCATGGAAATATGAGGAAATTTATCTTTTCTACATAATCCATATGGTGTTGTTACATTTTAAAATATTTTTTGGGTTTCGTTTTATGTCTTATGTTTATTACTTGCATAGCTACAATATTTTATATATGCATCGTTGTGCTAACCCCACTAAGTATGTGTGTATGTGTGTGTGTGTGTGTGTGAGAGAGAGAGAGAGAGAGAGAGAGTGGGTGTGTGTGTGTATGTGTGTGTGTGAGAGAGAGAGAGAGAGAGAGAAAGAGAGAGAGAAAGTGACCGTGTGAGTGTGCGTTGTATGCATATAAATAGATGTGTGTATATATGTTTATATATATATATATATATATATATATGTATATATATAAACATGCATATATGTGTGTGTAAATGTTTATATATTTATGTATATATAAATGCATATATAGATATATATGCACATACATACACATACACGCACACACATATATATATATATATATATATGTATGTGTGTGTTCCCCTCTTTCTCTCTCTGTCTCTCTCCGCGCTTGCTAACATGTGTAAATGTTTTATAGGATGTATTTGTATAAGTATTATTATGTCCGTTCGCTACATACAATACACATATTAATATTCTCTTATACGGCATATATTTTTTTCTCTCTCTCAATATGCGCGAACATGTAGGTATGTTTGTAAATGTGCAAAGGCTTGTACATGTATCCGCAGATAAAATTTATATTCCTATCTCCAGTAATATTTGTTTATATATTTGTTGAAAATACTGTTCGTGTTTTGCATTTTAGGAATGTTCTGTTCCATTCATCTCCTTAAAACGCCTCGTTTATAGCGTAAAAAGCATTGGTTATCTACAAAATACGGAAGTGGCTGCTTGCGAGAGAGGACTATTGATTTATGTTACTATAACTGTTGACGTGACGAGAGATGAAGCAAACTTTAATGGTTCGCATAGCTGTATATCTCGGTTAAGTACATTTCCAAATGTTACTTTCCATTTAACCGTTGCAATTAGCTACAGAGCCTGCTCGATTTTCCGTGCCTTCCACTATTTGTGTGTATACTTATGTGTATTTAGATTGAGTACATATACATTCACATACAGACGTGTATATATATATGTTTATATATATA
>NC_068986.1:111356125-111358385 GCF_001194135.2 Octopus bimaculoides
GAGAGAGAGAGAGAGAGAGAGTGCGTGTGTGTGTGTTCCTTTGCTTATGAAAGAATATGTATTTGATATAGAAGATAATTATAGCAACACGATGTATAATTTATGTTTATTTTAATATATGTCAATACAAAGGTAGTGAGCCGGCAGAAACGTTAGCACGCCGGACGAAATGCTCAGCGGTATTTCGTCTGTCTTTACCTTCTGAGTTCAAATCCCGCCGAGCTCGACTTAACCTTTCGTCCTTTCGGGGTTAATAAATTAAGTACCAGTTGCGTAGCGGGGTCGATCTAATCAACTGGCGCCCTCCTCTGAAATTTCGGGCCTTCCGTCTAGAGTAGAAAATAATCGTTAGCACGCCGGTTAAAGTGCTTAGCGGTATTTCGGCAGTCTTTGCAAATGCCACCAAGGTCCCCCTGACTCTTAATACTTTTGTGATTGCTAAAATAAGTGGTTGGTTTAATTGAAATTCCAGGTCTTGCGCCGATGTTCGTAGCGAATTGATGTACCCGCATATGTCAGTGCATATATCGATATTTATAAATTTCTGACAGAAACTCACAACTTCATACATATTTACATATATAATATACACATGTATATGTGTGTGTGCGTGTGTATGTGTGTGTGTGCGCGCGTGCGTCTGTGTGTGCATGCATGCGTGCGTGTGTACTTCTTTTGTAGTTTGAGCTCAGACCTGCAGCCATGCCTATATGTAAATGGATATGTATATGCGCGAACACACACATACACACACATTTATATATATATATATATATATATATAAAAGGACACAGGTTCGTGTGTCACATAGCTAGCTAGAGGCGATGGCTTCTTGGAGCTATATATATATATATATATATATATAGCAGCACCTCATGAAGCAATTGTTTTGCAATTATCTCCACTCAAGGTATCTAATAAAGCGACCGAGAATTACGATTAATAGGAAAGCCAATATTTAAATGTAAAAAAAAAGATGGCGTGTAATTTAGTTAGAAATTTTACGAAGAATGATGGCTACGGTATTTGCACCATTAACGAACGAATCTTGAACAAGTTAAGAGATGCTGTCATTTGAAGCGTTTCTCATTTAAACATTCAGCGTCCTGTTGCAGATATAGAAGTTGTTTCAAATTTACTGCGATGTTTTTCGGTCCTTACAAAAAGTAATTCTATTTTTTGTAGATTCTGTAAGAAAATAAACAACACTACTTACTTAGCTACAAATATTGAAAGCTGCATTAGATTTGAAATCGCATTTTACTCAAGTACATATTGCAATATTACATTGTATTACATTATAATACATTACTTTATGCTGTTATCTTATACAAAATACACGCTAACCTGCACTTGAATACTGCGAAAGCTTGGCACCTACACACATAGGCGCACACGGACATACACAACCAACACAAACACGCACACACACACTCACATATTCACACACACACTTGTAAGCGCATGACAAATACAAACATACGCATATTCGCAAACACTAACGTCAAGTTGAATCGACATTGTTTTTGCAATAACTTTCAGTTACTTGATTTATATACAGTGTTGTGACAGTTGATTGTACTTTCAAAATTCTATAAAACTCCCTAACCAACGTCCACAGAAATAAGCAGTAAGCTGTTTTATGATTAATATCCTATTGCCCTTTATGTCTTCAAATATATACATACATCATATATATATATATATATATATATATATATACATATGGAAAGAATTCACAAAGAAAAACAAAAGACGAAGACAGGTGGTGTAGAAAACAAACAGATCTAATCGTATTACGCTCAGGAATTGAAAAAGTCTTTAACGTTTCGAGCCTACGCTCTTCCACAGAATGGAACACAGAAAGAATCAAGGAGAGAAAAAAAATGTGTGTAGTGGCTAGCGATCTATCATGGCGAATGATATATGTGTGTGTATATATATATATATAATAATAATAATAATATTAGAGACATAATCCAAAATTACAGGTAAAAAATCAATTAAAATCAATTTATAAAAAAATAAAATTAAATTGAGCCTTATAGATAAAATATATATAAAATATATAGTTTCAGGGAAAATAACCAAGTTTCAAGAACTCATCGATGAAAATCCACTATCACATATAGAAAAATTAACAATTAAAAGCAGAATAAATGAGTATAATATAAAGCTTTTAATTGTTAATTTTTCTATATGTGATAGTGGATTTTCATCGATGAGTTCTTGAAACTTGGTTATTTTCCCTAAAACTATA
>NC_068986.1:111358757-111359651 GCF_001194135.2 Octopus bimaculoides
TATATATATATATATATATATATATATATGTGTATGTACGTATGTATGTATATATACATACACACACTCATAGAAGTGTATATATGTAAAGTAAACAAACATGGTGTGTTACGCTACCTGGTTGTATCAACGACTGAACAGACAAAACTCAACAAGAATACAACGGGGAACTACACGAAGACGAAGCGGACGATAATTTTAGACAAAGACAAGATACAAGGTATATTCGCAGTTCAGTTTTCCTCCTGAATCAAGGACGCGCCATGACCATTGAGACCGGGCAATTTTGCAGGGGCCAGTGGAATTATTAAGCTACTGTGTAAAAGCTACCGACGAAAAATATTACAGAAAAAGGTTTGTAGCTATCGAACGAACTTAGCAGGGTTGCAGAAAGCTAAAATGGAGTAAGTCCTAGAGGACGTAGCCGAAGCCCAGACCAGCTTGACGAGCCTCATCGAAGTCAGGGCGAGAAAGGAACCACACAGCCTCAGCGGACACCGGTCAGGTGGTAGGGAAAAAGAAGTATAGAGAGAGGGAAAGAAGGGCGACAGAGAGAGAGAGAGAGAGGGAGAGAGAGAGAGAGAGAGATGGAAGAAACAGAGGGATTAGAGAAACAGAGAGAGAAGAGAGAAAGGTACAAAGGAGGCAGGTAAGGGCGAAAAGCGAAGGTAGGAGTGGGGAATGACATAGAAAAGCAATAGAAGTGGTAAGAGATAGAGTAAAAAGGGAAAGAGGGGGAGAGAGAGCGTGAGAAAGAACGAAAAGAAAGGGAGACAGAGAGAGAAGAATTAGCAAGAAAAGAAAGAGAGAGAAAGAAGAGCTAGAGTAAGAGTAGAGGTGGAAGGATTTAGAGTAAGAGAATAGATAGAGTTAAGAGTGACACCATAAATATTC
>NC_068986.1:111359774-111363448 GCF_001194135.2 Octopus bimaculoides
TATATATATATATATATATATATATGAATATATTGCTAGATGATTGCCTGTATCAATCTATCTGTCTGTCTGTCTCTCTCTATATATATTTAAAAAGATCTTTTAAAAAAACACATGAAATATTTATAAGTATTTTAATTATTCTTCAATGGAGAAAGAAGACAACGCTGTTAAAGGGACACGCTTCAGGCCTGGAAAGTGACATGTATATTGTTGGCCAAATTGTATTCTTGTACAAGAGTTTATCACATATGCTTTTATTGCATATAAGCAAATGACCAAAGTATATACCTTTGTATGCTTATATATATATTGGACGAAGGTCTTCTTTATATTGCGTTTGTCTATTAGTTTGAGGTACTTGTTAGCAACACCGGGAAATTTAGGAAAGCACTGCATCTTTTTGTGAAAAATACAGTTTTGTTTTCTATTACAGCAGGTATGCATCTAAAATCAATCAGTTCTATGGTTGTTACTCTCATCTTACAATTTGTAATTCATATATCCCAGATTGAAATCAAAATACGTCTCTTCATATAAACAAATATACAAATATACATTTCCCTCCTCTTTCCCTTCATATATATATATATATATATATTTCCTGTGTGTGTGTGTGTGTGTGTGTGTGTGTGTGTGTGTGTGTGTGTGTGTGTGTGTGTGTGTGTGTGTGTGTGTGTGTGTGTGTGTGTGTTCGTGCGTGTGTGTGTGTGTAGAATATTGTGTTGTATTTAAAGAAGTAGGCTGATTGAAAAGATTTGGAAATTTCCCATGGTACTGGAACCTACATATTGTCTTAACATGACAGATATGCTACCATTGTCCTGGAAGCATATCTGTTACGTTCATAGAAGGCAACTGCTCACGCGTGCTTTCCTCGCATCACCCGACTTATCATCAATTACTCACCGGACCAAAGTATGTAAGGCCCCAGACCGTATCTACGTCTGCTCACGTCTACACAAATATCTATCACTACCTGCGTATACAGATTTTTGTTTGAATACATGAAACCTGGCCAGCCACTGTGATGAGAAGGCTAGATGCGCGATCCTGCATTTTCCTCTTTCTTTCATTTTCATTCACTCATTTTCCGTTTCTCGCTTTTTGTATGTCTGTTTGTCCGTCTGTCTGTCTCTGTCTCTTTCAGTCTCTACCTCTCAGTGTATATATATATATATATAAATATTTGTGCGTCTGAGTTTGTGTATGTGTGTATGTGTATGTGTATGACGTGCGTGTATGTGTATAATGTGTGTGTATGTATGTATATATGTTTACATACATGATTCGAAACTGAAGAATTTTATAATTTGATGTTCATTGTATACCCACATCAGACACGCATTTTGTTTTAGACCCACGTAACTTTGCATAACATAATGTGTAATACAAACATGATACAGTGTAATTTCAGAAGTATTTGGCTGCCATTTCTAGTGACCGCACTCAATCTCTTTTGTTTAAACTTTTTCTCTCTTATTATGATTGATGCTCCTTTTTCATTAGATCCTTTTCTTGTTTTAAATAAGAAGTTTGATAAATCGGATTAGTTAGTAACTTGGATAATCCTCCTATTAAAACGACGTCTGATTTGATCAATAATCCCTTACAGGAATTTTAATACTTGTCTCTGTAAAGATATTAAATAACAGACAGGAGAATTGATTTTGGTTGATAGTCATAACACCAGCATTGCTTTTCCGCTGAACATTTTGTAATTTTTCCAATAACAATATTGTATCACCTCACCCTACCATATTTGTATATAATATTATTGTCATTCTTTCTCAGGCATCGCTGATGAGATTGCTAATATATTTGACGCGTGCTAAACTTATTTTATATTTCTCGTTTAGTCGTAGGGCTCGTGTCATCTTTATAATTTATATTCTTTCTCATTTTATGATGCATAATTTGTAAAGAGAGTGTGATATTGTCAGGAGACGGTATGTATTTACAATTGATTTGAACATTTGCAATACGAAAGCGGGAAACTTTATCGTATTTCCTGAGCTCGATACCGGCCATAAATGCCTGTGAATTACTGGAGAAACTTTCACCTTTTTGCCTGCTTTAAAAACATCAAATAAAATGTTTTATGGGTAAAATAGATGCGATCCATCCGCCTGATTAAGGCAGTGCATCTGTAAAACAAATATAACAATAACCAAAGTTTTTTCCAGCATTACGCAGTAGATACTTGCAGAAAATGTCACATAGAAACGTTATAACCGAAGATACGTGATTGCAAACGGATATTCTTACTAGTATGAATCGGCGTTTTAGCGGTTGTTCAAGAAATCATTATAGTTAGTGGGTTATATATTCAGTCAGAAAATATTTAACGACAAGCCTGCGCAGGCTTTTTACGGAGGAAAGCACCGTCCTAGAAATTGCATTCTAGTAAGTGTTATGACTAGAGAGTTTGGTTTATACGCCTGCTTAATCAAGAATGATACAGGGCTAAAACAATCACCCCGACCACCAATAACAATAGCAATAGTCAACTACTAAAGAGAAATCCTTTGCATAAATACTAGATCTGCTGCAAACAGATTCTCCATCATTCTTAATTACCAACCCAAAGATTTAAATAAAAAGAAAAGGAACACGGTCTCAGAAACACAAATCCTGCTTTGTTTGTTCTGGAACAACTGTTAGAGAGATTTTCTCAATTAGAATTATCCCAGGGTTAAACAACTACTCTATCAACATATAGTCAATGATAACTTGAAATCTTCTTGACCGTTGACAACAAATGTTACTTCATGTCAGAGAAATCGATGAAAATTTCCCTTGCAAACGGACTACACATTATAGAAGATGCATGATTACTTCTTCTGTACTTTTAGCTAAGTTTTAGCTTCAACGAAATACGTCTATCTTTAACGGCCATTACAGTCGGACGTCATAGTCAATAAGACAGAAAGAGGCAAAGCTATCTGAAAATCCATTTGTTTATGGAATAAAACGGAAATTCAAAAGGCTTCTGTTATCAAACATATCAGCATCTTAGCTTGCGGCCATGATTAGTTATGGCATTTCATTTCTTGTCCATATCAAATATTGTCACATTTACAAATCAAATCAAATAAATGACTGAAATCTATTCAAACCTTGTATCAGTCTATTATATTCTCCACAGTATCATTATCTACTTTATGTATATAAGTATAAAATTGTATGTGTATGTATACGTGTACATATGCATGTAGGCTGCGCGTGTTTATGTGAGAAAGCATGCGGTTCAATACTTATATATGCGTATACACATAAATTCAATATATATATTTTCAAACCGAACGAGCGGGTAGCAGCCCTTACTGTTACGTATTGAACTATCTGATACCCTCGAGAAGAATGTTACTCAGCAAATGTACTGAAGTCAATCGTGGTTTGATTTAAACAGTCAAACGCATTTACGCAATCACACAAGCATACATATATACACTTTTTTGTACCTGAACAAATAGAAACGCATACACACACATACACACCCATATATCTCTTCATATATGCATGATAACTGCGTTCACAATAATACACACATATTTGTACACATATATACATATATAATACATGCATATACATATATATATATATATATGTATGTAAGTATGTATATATATATATGTATATATATATATATATATATATATATATATATATAT
>NC_068986.1:111364436-111365133 GCF_001194135.2 Octopus bimaculoides
TATATATATATATATATATATATATATATATATATATATATATGTATGTATATAGTGCTTGTTTGCAAGTCAGTGTGAGTTTGTGTCTGCCTGTGTATACAGGTATATGCAAACCTTTTTCATAGATGATTATGCCTGGGATGTCAGCATATCATTAGCAGTCTCTTGTTATACATATTGCAGTTATGAATTCATGTGACACTTTCAAGTCATAACCTCTTTTGATTTGAGAAGGATCAAGCAATAAAGAGAAAACTCAGGAAAGACGTATTCCGCTGCTAATCTTTTGAATGTCAACGTAAACTGAACTTGTTTTGTTAACGTAATGGGCATTATGGATATAGTTTCGCAAAGGATAAATGCTTAGTGCTCATAGTAAGGAACTTTTTGTTTTGTTTTTCTCGCTTGGTTTCTTGCAATATGACTTGAGGGTTAACTTAATATTAGGTCATACATATTCACACATGCATGTGGAATATGCTTCAATATATACGTACATGTAAATACATACGTAAACAAATATTAACCCAGCGGACAAAAACATACTCACACACGCATATACATATAAATACATCCATACATACACGAATGCATGCATACATACATATAAAAATATATACATATATACATCTACACACAAACACACACACACACACACACACACACACACACACATACACACACACACACATATATA
>NC_068986.1:111365833-111366509 GCF_001194135.2 Octopus bimaculoides
TATATATATATATATATATGTATATATATATTCTTTATACAAAGCAGCAAAAATATCACAAAAACTGTTACTCAGAGTTTCGCGTTCCCGTTGGTTTCTGTTTTGATGTATATGTATTATTTATATTATATATTTTTTTCTTATGTGTTTGTGGCCCATGGTGTATTTTTCATATATGATTGATTGTTTGAGGGGCGATGTTATGTTGAGTGGTTGACCCAAACGTAATGTTTTTATTCTGTCACTAATGCTTTATGTATATATAAATATAGGCGCAAGAGTGACTGTGTGGTAAGTAGCTTGTTTATAAGCCACATAGTTCCGGGTTCATTCCCACTGCGTGGCAAGTTGGGAAAGTGTCTTCTGATATAGCCTCGGACCGGCCAAAGACTTGTGAGTCGATTTGGCAGACAGAAACTGAGAGAAGCCCGTTGTATATATGTTTATATTTATGTATGTGTGTATATGTTTGTGTGTCTGTGTTTGTCCCACCAACATTGCTTGACAACGGATGGTGGTGTGTTTACATCCCCGTGACATAGCTGTTCGTCAAACTGGATCTATAGAATAAGTACTAGGCTTACAAAAAATAAGTCCTGGGGTGGATTTACTCGACTAACTGACTGTAACAAGTAAAAGAGTACACGAGTATATATATATATATATATATATATAT
>NC_068986.1:111366831-111369005 GCF_001194135.2 Octopus bimaculoides
TATATATATATATATATATATGTGTATACCTATATACATACACACGCACACATGTATACATATATACATATATACCCATACACATACCCACACTCATATATTTATGCATGCGTCCGTATGTTTGTCTGTAATTTAAAATACTAATAGCTTTCACGGGAGGAAATTCATTCTAAATAAAAGAAATTACTTTCAAATCTTTAGCTAGAAAATAGAAATATACTCTCGACTTCTATCGTTATATACGATGATTGAATCTTACTGCAAGAAAACTGAAGATAAATTGTTATAGATGAAATTAAATTAATCATTCATGATATTAGTATTGGCGCTTCACATAGTTTCACATTATGCCGGTACCTGGGTTCTGTATAGCTGCTGCCAGTTGCGGTAATAGTTTAAAATGTAGCTCCTGTCATTTGCTCAGTACAGGATATATTGTAATTAAGCCGAGACTGTTACTGGTAGCAGTAGCAATGGTAGTTGCATCAGAAGTATTAGTGGCAGTATCTATCAAACTAGTAGCAACAGTAGTAAAAGCTTATGCATCAATTGTAATAGTGGGGAAAATGGTAGAATTCCTAGAGGTGGTCTTAGTTCTTTGTGTCTCTCCTTCAGTTCCAGTCGGAAGTGAGAGCACTTCTGTAGCAGCTGAAATATCAGAAGCTGTAGCGGTAGAATCAATATACGTGGCCGTTTTAGTAGGTGTTATTCTTTGAAATGAAACGGTTTTTGTCTGTGCTCAAGGAAATTTTGATCAGTGGTATTCGTGTCGTGGCCGTCGTCAATATTTACTCAAAGTGACGTAGACAAATTTTCTGCGCACCGAGGTAATTCATGGTTGTGTGGTTGTTTCCTTTTAAAGTTGTCTTCTGCAATCGTGAAATTGTTTTCAGTCGATGATCATAACGAATGTTGCTGTAATTTAGCCCCAGGCTACATCGTCTCCAGCTGGCTATACGACACGATCTGAGTCCTTATGTTTTTGAACAAGGGAATCTAGCACCCCCACACAGCTCAAAACAATATCTTTGTATCGCGATTTCCGGGTTATTCCCCTTCATCAGTACAGAATAACTGTTCGGCTAGAGGTGGCGCTGCCAAATTCCCGTTCGAACAATTATTCTGTACTGATGAAGGGAAAAAAACCCGGAGATCGCGATTCACAGAGATTGTTTTGACCTGTGTTGGGGTGCTAGATTCCTTTGTTCGAAAATATAAGGACACAGATCGTGTCGTATAACCAGCTTGAGACGATGTCACCTGAGGCTAAATTACAGCAACATTCGCCCTAAACCAGGACTGCCATGTTATGTTGGCAAAAATCTTTACTCCAAAGTATTGTTGCTGAATATCTCTCGTTGTCAGATGTAAAAATAGTAATTTTATAAAACAAGGATAGTTTGTCATGGATGGATTTCTCTGGATCCTACGCCAATTTGATCAGAACTGACATAGTATTAACTGAACATGAACATAAATTTAGGGATATGCTTTTTTAAGTTTTCTTCCTTCAGCAGTAATAGAAAATTGGTTCAGAAGGCTCATATAGTGTTGAGCCCCTTAGACGAAAGTGGGTGCTGAATGACTTTGTGAAATTGAATTTTAAACTGAATTGAAACATGAAATGACAACATTGATTGGATTTTAAGGTATAAAAGGAAAAAAATATTAACATATAAAAGTTTTGAGAGAAAATATAAATTGAGAAGAAAATATTTCGATTCAAATATAAGCTGACACCTTAATGTTAGGATTTGAAAAATGTCTAAAATTTAATTAATTTGTTATTTGAAAGACAGATGACAAAAGGAATGGACATGCGAATTCGGAGTTTAAAATTGTCATCGTTGAAACTAAGGTCATATCATATACTTTCTGCAGTGTGAAGAATATAGATTAAGAATTCGACACTATTTTCAGGAATGGAAAGCTACAGACGTTGATTAACGACACAGGATGTCAACCAGGCTTGAACATTTCAAGTATTTCCTAGTGAAATTGCAAGTAGAAGATAAACACCTGGAATATTCCAATGACTCAATTCACTTAAGAAAATCATTCAACCATAAATATATATGGATACATCATCGGGTATGATACACACACACATACACACATATTTATATTACGTATATATTATGTATTATATATATATATATATATACATATATATA
>NC_068986.1:111369127-111372816 GCF_001194135.2 Octopus bimaculoides
TATATATATATATATATATATATATTATACGTACGTACACAAGCATATACCTTGCACATTCATTGTTGCCCGGAATTGCAATCCAGTTCCTGATATTTTGCAGGTTGTTTATTAAGATAGATGAAAGCCAAAATCTTTCAAAGGGCGGATGAACTCAGAATGTCAATAGTGATCCAGTTACATGGCATATATATGTATGTGCGCGTTTGTTGTTTTATGTGTGTGTGGTGTGTGCGTTCGTGTGCGTGTGTGTGTGCCTATGTGCGTGCGCGAGGGCGTAGAAAGCAATTGTTTGGTACATGAGTACGTATTTAATCTTCAAGCCGTAACAAAGGAACGCAGCTCAATTGAGTTTTTGGTAAACAATTATTCCAAACTTTTGTTATCACCGTTTCCAAATATCATGGCTGCTAATCCATAGGCCTTCAGCGGAGGAAATAAGTCATCGCCGTTAGAAATTTGGTAGTCCAAACACTAGATTTAAAACCGTCATGCATGTACGGATAGATAGATAGATAGATAGATAGATAGATAGATAGATAGATAGATAGATAGACAGATAGATAGATAGATAGATAGATAGATAGATAGATAGAGAGATAGAAATTCTGAGAAGTATTATAAAAGATGTATAGTTAGTGGTAAATCCTCAAATCATTTCTAACATATTTATTTGTACTGAAGGGAGCATAAAAATATACAGATTTAGTAGAGAAGCAAGAATATCTGGAGCATGAATGGTCAATAGTGATATTTCATAGAGAAATCCAAGCTGTCCGTGTATAACGTCATTAACGGAGAGAATCTGTAGAGTTTTTTCGTTGCTTTCATAACTTATATTACTAGGAATCACTTATGAAAAGCTGGCCGTTAAGGAAATTATATTTGCATGTATGATTGAGTTTGAATGTGTGTGGGTGTAGATATATACGGATGATGACGAGAAACGAAATCAGATACCACTTACTGTAACTTGCAAGATGAATGACTAGACTTACGATTATTCATGTGATTTTCCCCTTAGATCGTAGCGGTTCAAGTAAATTTAGTTGTCAATGTTTATGTGAACCCGCATGTCCATAAGAAATAAGGCATGGTAATAGATTCAAAATAACGATATATACTCTTTTCTGACTCCTCCTTCACACAAAAGGGAGTTTAGTTCACTTTTCCGCTGATGACAGATGGATCTGATTGTTCTGAATTTATTGACACCGCCGAAAGCATCTGCAGTAATAAGGTTTCGATGCGAAAATGAATTCAATATTATCCTACAAGTTAGCAGTCTCTATGGTTAGAAAGTGCATTACGGACGTCATCAACTGCAAAGTATTAATATCTAGAATAAAGGAAGTGCGGCTCTACTCGTGTCAAATGATTCGGTGGAAACTTGCGGAAAAGAACAGACCCTGCCTTTTTATCAGAGATGATCTCCTTGTATTTCAACCTATTCTGTGCAAATGCTTGAAATATTCTGAAAGCTATTATCCTGTTAAACTGTCTTAAACAATAATTGTTCATGCTATTAAGTTTAAAAGTATACATTATAAAATATTTGTTTTTATTTACATTATAAGATACCCATTTTTATTTACTGCCTACCAAAAGCTATGCACTTCTACTACAATTTATCTATCGCTCTATCAGCTTATCTCTCTCCCTCCTTCTTTATCTATCTCCCTCCCTCTTTCTCTATCTATCTATATATCTATCTATCTATCTATCGATCTATCTATCTATCTATCTATCTATCTATCTATCTATTTATCTATCTATCTATCTATCTATCTATCTATCTATCTATCTATCCATCCATATATCTATCTATCTATCTATCTATCTATCTATCTATCTATCTATCTATCCATCCATCGATCTATCTATTCCCTCCTAAAAGTTGTTGTTACGTTAGAATACAAAATGCGGTGATAGGTAACATGAGAGTGACCCTCGTTGGGCTTTTGTTGCATATAAAAACTTGTTTATGTCCACTGGTATCGCCAATAGCCAGCAGCCATATTAAAAAGAAATTACTTGCGACAATAATAACAAAATTTAATATCAATGTTCACTTAGAATTGGATGTTGTGTTATGTGATGCACGAAGATTCTATACTTATCGCTAGTGGAGATATCGTTACTATTTGCAGCAGTTGAGCGCCGAACATTGACTAAGACAGGAAAAGCCGAAAATACGTGACCTGGTAGCCTCATCATTGGTGATGGCTGGTGATATACCACACCCATTAGAGTTCTTAAGAATTCCTTCTTTTCGTGTTTTGGATTTTCATCTGGTCTTTTCAGCATGTAAAAAGTCCTGTCAATGGTCTTCTTACCGTGTATAAAGCTTTAGGTAGGTAGGAAGGTAGGTAGGTACGCGTACGTACATGGTATTTATAAGTGCCTATATAAGTGTGACAAAGAAACTTGTAAAAAGAAAATGAATGCCTGAAAATGTTTATTAGAAAGGATCGTACTGCTCCTATGTTGGAACGTTATGAATAGAAAAATGCAAAATCTTATCCGTCACAAACAACTTCATAACTGTTTGTAATTGAGAGGTGACAACATTTAAGGGTAGCGAAATATTGCAAATGTTTCTTCCTATTTATAAACTCACTAATCAATGTGCAACGTACCTAGCGTTGATTATACACACAGACACACGCACAGACAGACACACAACCACAAACACACACAAATACACCGCGAGACAAAGAGAGAGAGGTAGAGAAAGTGAAAGAGGGAAAAGGAGAAATAAAAAGAATGACACATAGATATATGCATATATATGTGTGTCTATACATACACACATATATATACATATGTATGTGTATACGTATATATACACACATACGTACCCAACCACATATATATATATATATATATGTGTGTGTATGTGTGTACATACCTATTCCACTTGCAAATACGCACACCCATTAATATGTACAGTAGTAGAGAGAGAGAGCGGGGAGACGCACGGGAGTATATAGATGAAATATGCACCTCTTTGCGTGAAAATGTCTGAAAGTCATTTGTCGTTGAGTGTAGGAGAATGTGTGTCTACCTCGACGCACTTACTTCCTTCTCAACGCAGATGGAGCGTTGCCAATTTTACTTTCTCAACTGAGAAAAATTTTATGAACATAATAATGCTCACTAAATGTCTTAGCCGAATGACCAGTCTGTTAAAGTTGTTGTTTTTCTTGGCAAGCCTCTGTAAATTTCATCATACTATGGAAAGTCTACCCACCCGTTGCACACACACAAACACATATATACACACACACATAAACACTCACATACAAACACACATACTCATAAACATACATGCGCACTGACATCTATGGGAGTGTGTGTGCAATAAACACCTATCTACTTCTCTACCCATCTTTCTCACCTCACTTTTTCTCTCTCTCTCTCTCTCTGTATATATGTATGCATATATATATACATATATGTATGTATGTATCTCTCTCCCTCTCCCTCACTCTGTCTCCGTCTCTCGCTGTCTGTCTCTCTCTTTCTCTGTCTCTCTGTCTCTCTCTTTCTCTGTCTCTGTCTCTGTCTCTCTCTTTCTCCCTCTCTCTATCTCTCTCTCTCTCTCTCTCTCTCTGTATATATATATATATATATATATATATATATATATATATATATATACTTATGGATGTATAATGCATGGATGT
>NC_068986.1:111373558-111377132 GCF_001194135.2 Octopus bimaculoides
ATATATATATATATATATATATATATATACATATACACAGGATATATACACATGCAATATATATGTAAGTATATATATATATATATATATACTTATATATATATGCAGACACACACACATATATACACAGGCTGCGAGTCGTAAATTGTCGCCATCTTATATTTTAATTTCGCGCATGTGCATTGTTTGTTTGGGATTTTGCACGATGACGCAATTCTCTCTGCCAGAAATTTGGAAGCGAGATGCTGTACCGCTTGGTATTCGCGCCAGAAGAACCAATACGAATATTTCAGAGTGTTTGGGTATGAATATGAGGACATGTACCGTGAGTGATGAAAATGGCGACGTAATGCCTCCATACATCTTCCACACAGCCACAGATTCAACACGGAGACCGACACCTAGAACCCACATCTGTGTGTGCGTGTGTATGTGTGTGTGTATGTGTGTGTGTGTGTGTGTGTGTGTGTGTGTGTGTGTTTATGTATAAGATAGGTGTATAGATGTATTTACCAAAATTACATAAAAATATATTGAAATTTTAAAGGGTAAATTTATGCTGCACTTTGTCAGGAGGGTGGCTGCTGGAAGTCCCACCCTCTGACAACAGGATCCTGCATCATCCCACAGAAGCAGAAGAACACCGTCATGGCTCTCAGACAATTTCAGTGACCACATCAGCTCTAACAACTGACAACCTAACTTACCAGACGGCAACGCCCTCCAGTAATATGTGTGGAGCGCACTTGAGCGGGAGACCAACAAAACTCCTTCTTGAACCAAAGACGAACTGAAGGCAAGAATGATGGCAGCATTCACTGGCTTAAACAAGGAGTCGCTACAGAAGTGTTGCAGACGATTCCGAAGTTATCTGGAAGCCGAGGTTGGGGCCAGTGGCGATTTTATTGAATACATTTACTCTTTAATATTTCAATATATTTTTATGCAATTTTGGTAAATACATCTATTCACCGCATCCTGTGCATACAGACACATACACACACACAAACACACACACGCAGACGCACAGACACATGCGCAATTGGTTTGCATACGGTTTCCCTCTACTGAATTCCATCAACAGCCATAGACCACACAGTCATAAATTATCTTGATGTAAAGAAAAGATTCTATATGGATTTAAGGCAATATTCACGACATCTCGATGTGAATAGCACTGATGAAAGTCTCCTTGGTCGTAAAAAAATGATTGTAACAAAGGAAAATGATTCGACATAATTCAACCAAACAATTAGTATGTTGTCTAACTCTGGAGGGAGGCGCTATGTCGTTTGTAGACTCTATGCCCATTGTAATATTACGAAATCTATAGGCGACTCTCTTTTGAAAGAATGGCACATGGAACGTTGATCTCTTTGCACTCAACCTAATTAAAATACATCACATTTGTAGCTGGATTACTTTCATCATCGCTCGATTCGTGTAAAGTAAATTCGAGGCTAAACGGCAAAAACAAGTAAATGAAGATGTCGTCAAGTTGTCAGTACCACCATGAGTTCATGTCAAAGATAATGAATTCTTCTAAATAACCTAGGCTAATTATCACTAATAATGTACAGCAATTATCTTGATTACACTATAATTGTAAGTGAATATTAAATATTTACAATGCGAAGAATATTACAAACAAACGTAATTTCGTATCGATTGCATAAACTGAAGTTCTGTTACAATTTTTTTCAGAATTAAAAAGTGTAATGTAAATGAAAGAATGCCTATGCATTCAAATATATACATGCACACACACACACACACAAAACACACACACACACACACACAAACACACTCACATAGACAGACATACACACACACACATACAAACGCATGCACGAACACACACGCACGCAAACACCTACATACGCGCGCACATACGCGGACACGCACATACACTCACAGCATAGAAACACACACAGCTATATATATATATATATATATATATATATATATATATATAGCTGAAATTTACAGAAAAACAAAACCAAAAGACAGCTGTATAAACAAAAGGCAAGTATATTAGCTTGACGCTCGCGAAGGTGAGAAAATATTTTACGTTTCGAGCCTATGCCCTTCAACAGAAAGGAACCCGAAGAAACAGAGAAAGAATGAAAAACATTTTGAGCTAACGGTCAATCATGGCGACTGGCTTGACAAAGGTAGTTAGACAGCAGACTGGAAAGAAGGAGAGATAATAAAGTATTGGTAATCCCAAAACAAATCCCCGTAACGCTAAATCATTTAATTACATTTATTTTTATTTCTATATACTTTCAAAAAGGTAAACGAAAACCTATGGTTGCAAAAAGGTATCACTTCAGTAAATCGATTTAAAGATTTTGGCCCCAAAACTTAAGGATTGCAAGGGATTTCTTTACACACAAATTACACTTATTTATATTTACTCTGAAGTTAGGCGTTGGTGAAATAACGGACCATTCCAGAGAAATAAAAGGTCTAAGCACACGCCAGAAAAGGTCACAGGCACACGCCAGAAAAGGTCTAAGCACACACCAAAAAATGTCACAGCACACACCAGAAAAGGTCACAGCACACGCCAAAAAAGGTCACCGCACTCGCCAGAAAAGGTCACAGCACACACCAGAAAAGGTCACAGCACACGCCAAAAAAGGTCACCGCACTCGCAAGAAAAGGTCACAGAAAACGAGAAAGCAACCATACTCTGGGATATGCCATTACACACAGATAGAGAAATTAAGGCCAATAGGCCAGATATAGTTGTCAGAAATCACGAAGGAAAAAATGCTTTCTAATTGATGTATCAATACCAGTAGATGACAACGTTTCCCTAAAAGAAATGGAAAAACTTTCTAAATACAAAGACCTGGAAATAGAGATAACTCGAATGTGGAATCTAAAAACAAAAACAATTCCTATCATAGTAGGGGCCTTAGGTATAATAAAAAAAAATATTCAGACAAATACATATCAAAAACACCAGGACTTAACAAATATATATAACATACAGAAAATTGCACTACTGGGCACTGCACACATCCAACGCAAAACAATTTCAATACAGTAACCATAAGAGCATCACAGCAAACCACAGCACATACCCAAGGCACACAGAGCTGCGCTCGGTAATGAAGCGAAAGCACGTTATGAAAATAAAACTACTAAATAATAATAATAATAATAATAATAATAATAATAATAATAATAATAATAATAATAATAATAATGTCAATAACAACGAGGATATTGCTAGTAGTAGTATCAATGTTAGTATTAGAGTAAATATTAAGAATATTAATGTATTTTGCTTTCATCGATTAAAACGCTTGGATGTAATGATTACATTAGTGGATGACAGTGGTGGAGATGGTAGGGTCGTTTAGGAAATGCAATCTTATGATAATGTTAGCTACAATATCAATATCAAAGATGCAGCACATGAATATACATTAAACAGGCATTAAAAGTGCAGATATCAAAAGTCAGTATTCCATAAGTTTCATTATTCCTTGCTCGTAGATCGTATTTCGCCTATCTCTCTCCAAAATTATTACTGCAAATATATATATATATATATATA
>NC_068986.1:111377663-111381061 GCF_001194135.2 Octopus bimaculoides
CACACACACACACACACACACACACACACACACACACACACACACACACGCATACATATGTATGAGAGAGCAAACTTACTTGGATTCCATAGACTCAAAGTATTAGGCGAGTGAATGCGTTTGAAGTCCTACGGTTGTTTCTGTAGGCGCTGAGTTACTTCCTGCAGATGGCAGATGTAGTTGATCAAATATCTGCGACCTGTCATGGAAGCAAAAAATAATTCGGTAAACTCTAGACCCTTCTGCATCAGCGTGTGTATGTATGGATCTAACGTATCAGATCATTATGCAATGACATTTAAATCTAGAATCAATATTGTAAGTGGTAAGCAAGTTGTGATGGCAGGAGGAAGTAGTTGACTGGATGAAATTATGCGGAGTGTTGCAACAAGAGAAGGGACAAGTGTTCAGAGAGTTCTATCAAAATGATAGAATGATGAATGCAGGAGGCATTGAAAGTATTTGTCTTTAATACTCACTAATACTAGCGGAGAATTGGGAAACAAATTGGTGAGAAATGTGCGGTGTTTCAAGGATGCCCAAAAATGCTGGGTTTATGAATGCATGTTAAAAATGTTGGATAGTAGTTAATATAATTGAGGGAAGTTGGGAGAGTGAGAGAAAATGGGGTCATGAATATGATGTGAGGGAAAAGGGTCAATCATATTCTAGTAAAATGGAGAAGGTGGTAATTTAAGGCATAAAGATTGTTCGGTAGTGGAGAGTGAATAATTTTGGTTGAAGAGACAAGGGAAACGGTGAAGAGGCAACAGATAGGAGAATGGAATTCAAATGATATGAGTAGATATGACTGTAAGGGGTGGATGTGATGTGTGGGAGGAAATTAGCAAACTTAATGTTAAGAAGGCATATTTTGTAGGTTTATGTTACTATTGTAATCAAATTGCAACTTAATTTGAAATGAAATTAAGGTTAATCGTGATTAGGGAATCGCATAACTTGCGCAAAATTGGGAAATGATGTGTAGTACGTGTGTTCACCCGATAGTTTATATATGAGAACCTATTAAGTAATGAGGAGTTGTGGTTGCAAAGGATGGTGAGCGACACCCTTAAACACAGTTTACAAAAGCCAAGGTTGGTGTTGTAATAGGAAGCGTCACTTACTGGTGGTGGACTAGGGTAATTTTTGGATTTCTGTCTGTGAATATAGGTTGCTAAAAAAGTGCATAACTTAGAATGTGAATTCGAGAAAGAGTTCATATATTCTCGGTAGCTTCACTTGAAATAAACAGTGCCGCTGTCGATATAGACTCTTGTTTTGAGGACGCGTGTTGTTACTACTCAGCATTTGTAGATTACGTTTTGCGTAGAAAAAAACCCTCCCAGAGTGAAGATTTGGGACCCTCCGCAGTCGCATGTTTTCTCACCGTACTGAGGTCGTATTTGCTTATTGAGAAGGTCTAGTTCGTATGGTTGTTTTGTGGGAAAGAAGAGAAGGAGGCATTATCAATAACAGTGCTGGACCGGGAGGGGCTATGGCCGCTAGTGTATACGTCCATATGCGTTCTTTTATAGGGAATCGCATTAAGGCTGGTATTACTGAGTTGGGTGAGGCAACCGTGCATTCTAAAACAGGAATGGTGCAGTTGCTGGTTACATTTGTGGTGGGAAATTGAAGTTTAGAATTTTCAAGAAATATTTAGGTTAGCATTTTACTTGGTGGGGGAAAAGTGGCACGAACCATTTGACTTCGCAATTTCTGGGATGGTTTTGAGCACTTGTGTAAATTTGGTGAATAATAATAATAATAATAATAATAATAATAATCATAATAGTAATAATAATAATAATAATAATAATAATCATAATAGTAATAATAATAATAATAAATGTCTAAATCTATCAATAGATGAACGTATATAGATCAATGTTTAGTACGACTGAATCTCTAGCTGTGCATATGATATCCTCAATAGTCTATTACATAGAGAATTCATTCTAGTTAATAGGTAAAATATTGAAGCCCCTACCATTGCTCTTCTTTTAAAAGTATGATATGCATCTCTACGTGTTATTGTATGCAACATTTTAAAGATAACAAATTAAGCATTTTTACTACATGTATTGATATCCTATATACTCTAAGTTTGAATAAAAATCATATGATAATATGTGAGCCAGATCAATTTTCGTGCAGATCGAATACTGCTCTGCCTTTGCAGTTGAAGTTTTGAAATTTCATATATGACGCAGATTTACTTCAGGTTCCGACGAATGTAGATGTTAAACTCAAAACGTGATACTTCTTTTCTTCTGATTTATTATTCTTCACAGTTTAAAAATCATTTTAAAATTTCTAATCTGCAAGACAATTCTTTCGAAAATACTGTGTATAATGAATTTCTTATCATCTGCAATTTTATGTCTTGCGATTGTGCAAATATTATACGTCATTTTATGCACATTTGTTTATGCATTTATTTTTAGCTATAATAGTTCGATTTATGCGCTAATACTGTCAGTGCTTTATGTCCGTGTTCGTGCTTATGTAGGTGACGATATATAAGGTTGTGTTGTTATATTACAAAATATCACTACATATAAATTGTATCATATATAAAATTGGTCTACTCTAAGTGTTACATATGTCATTGTATTATTCATTTTTGTCTCCAGTATTATTGAACATATATTTGTACTATGTTGGGCTCATATCTCTTTTGTTTTCCTGTTAGATACTGTTACGAGAATGTATTAAGGACCGAACTGTTTATTTTATATGTATTTTATGAATAACTCATAATAAAATAATATTTATGCTGTGGAGTATGTAAGTTTGACGGTCTTGTATTAAAAATTCTTTATTGTTATGTCAGTGTGGAAAGTTTTATAATAATTTGAAACCATATCTGCTATAATTTAACGACGAACAATAATGTTAAGGAATTGCACTTATTTATGTTTCACTTTTTCAGGCAAACTTTATTGTTCTACGACGGCCAAATATGTCTTTTATATATTTCTTCTTTCGCTCAATTATGTTTTTACATACAAAATGCCCGATTTTTATTCAAGATTACAGCATTTCCGTCATTCTCGTATACTTCCTTTTTTAGATCTTTTGTTTTTCTTTTATCTTTTTAGTGCCAGTTCATGATACTGTTAGTGCGGTGGAATTCTAGGCTTTAGCGTAGGATATTTTTCATCACAATGCATGAAATAATATCGCTGTGTCTACTTTTGATAAGGCACCAAAAAAGAATGAATCTCCCCAGACAAAATGATGTGTGCGTGCGCGTGCACGTGCGTTTGTATGTATTCGAACTACATACATACATAGATACATAGATACATACACACACACACACACACACACACACACACACACACACACATATATATATATATATATATATATATATATATATATATATA
>NC_068986.1:111381071-111381980 GCF_001194135.2 Octopus bimaculoides
GGCCATGGGATAGAAGAAAGAAGACATGCACCCAACACCAGGGCTGAAGACACCTCCGAAAGGAGGGGCCCTGCCACGTCAAAACGATTCGTTTGGCCCAGGAACCACTAATGAACGTACAGCACAATGGTGGTTCAAGAGATTTCGTAGCGGTGACGAGAGTCTTAAAGATGATAAGCGGAGTGGTTGGCCACTGGATGTTGACAAAGTTCAACTACGTGCCTTAGAGGAAACCAATCCACGCACAACTTTTCGAAAGCTTGTTTCTGAATTAGACGTTCAGTATGCGACAATTTCCAACCACTTGAAAGGGATTGGAAAAGCAAAAATACTTGAGAAATGGGCGTCGCACGAATTGAACGACAACTAAATAAATCGCCGTTTTGAAGTGTCGTTTTCCCTTCTTTTACGCAACAAAAACGACCCGTTTCTCGACCGGATAGTGACTTGCGATGAAAAGTGGATTCTTTACAACAACCAGCAATGCTCAGCTCAGTGGTTGGACGCCGACGAAGCTCCACGGCACTTCCCGAAGCCATAGTATCACTAAAAGAAGGTCATGGCGACTGTTTGATTGTCTGAGATCGGTCTCATCCATCGCAACTTTGTGGATCCAGGCGAAACAATTACGGTGGAGAGGTACTGTCAGCAAATGGTTGAAACGCATATGAAACTCCGACAAGAACAGCCAGCACTGTTCAATAGAAAAGGACCAATAGAAAAGGACCAATTCTTCTCCAAGACAACCTTCGGCTGCACGTCACACAACTGACCCTGCAGAGGTTGAACGAATTGTGCTTAAATTGGGATTTTTGAAAGTCTGGTAGTGTTGGTAGATTATATATGTATGTATATTTGTATGACTGCATGTATGTATGTATATATGTATGTATATATGTATATATATAT
>NC_068986.1:111386618-111389902 GCF_001194135.2 Octopus bimaculoides
ATATATATATATATATATATATATATATATATATATATATATATGTGTGTGTTTGTGTGTGTGTGTGTATAAATATGTATGTATATGTATATGTATATATATACACGCTGTTGACAGATTCAATTCTGCTGCCGAGGTATCGAAGCCATAATGATATCTATTTGGCAACTAATGATGGATGTATGCGTTTAATGCGCTTATTGCCTTTGGACCTATCTCTCCTTTATTCCCCTGGTTCGAATTTCTCCTTTGTGGAAAATTTAGTTCTTATACGGTGTAGTCCATTTACGTACTTCTCGTGTCTCGGTTTATGTAGGCCATTTTCCATAAATCATTTCATTGAATGATAGTGTGTCACTGTTTTTCATAGGTATTATAAATGTGGCAAGGGTATTACCTCTTTAGGTGTTTCTACTTTATGATCGCTTTATGGCATGTTTAGTTTTATCGTATTTAAAAGTTGAATGGGTGAGAGAATATTATTTCTAATTTTGGATAGTTTGGGACTTGAAATTACCTCCAAGTATTATTAGTTGAATATTTTGATTATATATTACAGTTATTCATTTGTGTAGTATTTTCACTACCATACGATGGATGATTGATCCTTATATGTGTTACATCACCAAAGGAGAATGCAGATTCAGGTTAAAGGAAATACCACAACATTTGGTGTGGAAGATGTATTTCTGTCTTGGTTGCGATGTTTGTTTGATTTTATGTAACCATGGTTGTGTACACAATTTGGTATTTAAGGCATTTTTAACGAATTATTATTTTGCAAATAAAATATATCCTATGGGTAAATAATAAAAATTATCGAATGGTTATCTACTGATTGGAATTTGGAGCATATTGGAAGAATGGTATTTGGGAACTTCACAGGAAACTTATTTATAATTGCATTGGTAAATATTATTTGAGGAAGGGGTAGCAAAGATTGAGTCTTTTTCAGTTCATGTCACTGTTAGTGGGGTGGAATTCTAGCCTTTAGCGTAGCAAATTTTGCATGTGAATACATGTAGCATTATCGCTGTGTTTACTTTTTTTATATTGAATTTCAGGAACGATTATAATCTAAGCGTTTGAAGGTTACAGAAGATGTTTGATTGTTTAGAAGATTTATGTAGCATTTAATAATATGGTGTATGATGCATATGTTTTGAGAATGAAATTTCATTGTTTTCTTGTTGTATCCAATTGTTGTTTGTATTTAATCTTTAATTTTCTTTATTAACTCATGCATGGTTGTTGACGAGATTTGTTCATTGAGTGGCATATTGTGACAGAACATGTCTTCAACATTTCCCATATTTATGTACTAGAAAAAATGGATTGTAACAAAATGTAGTGAAGATTTTCCTATCATATGCCATTCAACATGCTCCATTAAACTACATGCTCTTTCCTTAACGTTTACTTCCGTTTGTTTGTGCATATTTATGTCATTTAATGGTTTGTTTGAGAATCCTGATGCAAATACATTTTAATATATATTTACACCTTTACTGAATATTCCCATGTCATCACAGATAACAGTGATTTGATTGCACAGTTTTGAGCATAAAATCTGGTAAGAATAGGGTGTGTGCTGTGAAATATTGCTTACATTACCATAAATTAGGGTAACCTTTGGAAATCCACAGGAGAACAAAAAATATATGGATACTTTAACTAGAACTCAGTGTTGCCAGCTATGTTTTATTTGCACTACGAGGTTTTAATATGCATGGATGCCATCCATGGTATCTTGTACAAGAATTTAAAACACGATTCAGTATCTAAGGAGTTTATCACTAATCTTCGTTTACATACAGATGCATATGCATACACATACAAAAACCCACATATGTATATGTACGTACCTACACGCATACTCACATAATACAATAATTACTTGTATACAAACGGTCAAAGCATTGTCTTTTTTTCGTGTAATGAACGAGTACGTTCCACTAATCAAGCCTTTATATTATATCCTAACATACAGTTCAAGATTGCTTCAAATAAACGCAGTGTTTGGTTACAGCTTGAATCTGTTAGCTAAAGGCTTTTAACATCAGAAACATTGCAGTGTATTAACTTCCTACTTTCTAGTGTAAGTTCAGCCCATCCGAATTTCAAATACTCTTCTTCTCTATTTACTCTAACTCCCATTCGATCTCAGTATCTCACTTCTTATAAATCGTCTCTATTCATAGAGCATTCTATCTTATTGTCTCAGTCGATCTCTCTCTCTGTCACACACACACACACATTCTCTCTCTCACACACATACTTATTCTCTCGCACACACATTCTCTCTCTCTCACACAAACACTCTTTCATTTTCTGACACACAAACACACACACTCTGACTCTCTCTCTCTCTCTCTCTCTCCCTCTCTCTGTCACACATATACACACATTCTCTCTCTCTCTCACACACATACTCATTCTCTCTTTCACACATTCTCTCTCTCTCACACACACTCTTTCACTTTTTCACACACACACTCTCTGTCTGTCTGTCTGTCTGTCTGCCTCTCTCGCTCTATCTCTCTCAAACACACACACTCACTCTCTCTCCGTAAAATTCCTATATTTCCTTACAGTGTTTCCCATTAAGCCCTCGATCGACTATTACCGGGCCTTCTCATCTCTACCGCTCGACAATAGACACCACAACCATCCAACACTCTATTATATCATTCTTATGTCCCGTATCCATTGACTCTGTTTCCGCTCTGGCCTTCTCTATTTCTTTTCCTTCACTTCACTGAGGCCACTATTCCAACCAATCCCTTATTCCTCTCCACGCAATCTCTGTCCATGGAATTGTTTCTACTTTCAACTTTATTTCTATAATATTGCTATTGCATTGTCACCTTAACTCTCCCTCTTTACCTTATAAACAAACATGTATACACACACGTGCACGTGCGTACACATTATATTATTTATTTAAGGTCACAATACAAATATTAAATCGCTACTAATAGTTTCATATGTTGAACAAGCTCAAATATATTCTTCAGGCTCAAACAACATTACCAACTAAAAAAATGAATAATGGTTCGTTATGATATGTGATTTGTGCTTGAAGAATACGCTTCCGTTGTCTCAATATATGAAATTATTAGTAGCGCTTTAATGCATGTATTGTGACCTTAAATGGATAATAATTATCTCTCACCAGATGGAGTATTTTTCTTGTTGAATTTTCTATCACGGAACAGAACATTATCTCTCTCTCTCTCTCTCTCTCTCTCTCTCTCTCTCTATATATATATATATATATATAT
>NC_068986.1:111390030-111398202 GCF_001194135.2 Octopus bimaculoides
AGCAGACGCCAACCGAAGAGCCTTAAAAAACACCTGACAAAGGCAGAATTCAGATCAGAGACTAAACCAGAATTAATAGTAAAAGAATGTGGTGATAGGAGATGTGGAACGTGTAACAATACCAACAACTACAAATACATAGAAAGTGGTTCCCACATAAAATTCAAGAACGGATCTATTTTTAAAATAAATGCAGATATGAACTGCAAAACACAAAATCTCATATACTGCATCACCTGTCCAAACTGTAAAGAAAATTGCATTGGCGAAACGAATAACACACTCTGTCAACGTGCAAGAATTCACAGGCAACATATTCCGACAAGAAGAACTAAGAATGATTCCATTGAGTAAACGTCTGGAAATATGCGGAGACGGAAAGTTCAAAATCTTTCCATTTTATAAATGTACACGGGACGATCCACAATACCGAAAGGCAATGGAACTTACTCTTCATAAAAAAAAAAATTCCCCAAAGTAAAATGTTTGAAAGAGAAAAAAGAAAAACAGTTTTTGTCATCTAAAGGTACGCGGAAACATGATCCATAGTCATCAAGTTTTTAAATGAAAGTTTAACAATTGTTTCTGGTCTTATAAATATTTCAGATGGAATATTCCAATGTGTCAGTCTGTGATTTATTCTGTTTGGGTACAAATGATAACGTGGTTCTTTGTATCTACAATGTTTACCTATACTAAAATCCCTTGGTCGTGTTGTAGAACCTACGAGAGCAACAGGCGATACCGTTACTTATAAAATTTAGTGCAGATGATCTAAAGTTCTATCCCCGAAATGTTTGCAATACTAAGCATCATATTTATTCGGGTGATAAAACCGTCTTCTTCCAGTATTCTGGAATAGTATTCTGGTTACCATGAGACATTAAGACTTTAAACAGTATTCTACAGCTATTCCATGCCTGAGATTAGTTAAGTTTCCGTAGTTCCCACTGTAGTGGAATAATGGCTCCCATTTGTACCAGACATTAACGTGATGGAATCGTATGATGTTTCAAAAATACAATAATTTAACCGCATCATTGACAGGGTTTATGGGTCGGGAGCGCAACCTGTAACTTGAAAAGCATAAGTAACATTAGTGGTAATAGTGTATTGCCTCCAATGCCGGCAGAGCTTGTAGTAATTTCTTTTGTTTCTTTTATGCAAGTAAAATGCATTTATGTACGAACTTCCAACTTTTTAGTCGTCTTCAAAATTCAGAAATGTATTTAATCTGGATTTTTCGACTAATGAAACTCATACCATTCAGAAATAATGTATTTGTGTATATTTTTAAACATGTCGTGAGTCAACAGCCGTCTGCTCAGTATTAGAAACAACTGTTCGCTTACTTTTCAAGATTCACTTAATATAAAACTAAAAGTGTCAATAAATGTAAGTGTGAAAGAGAGAAAACGTGAATGGGAGAGATGAGAACGAAAAAGCGGAAGAGAGAACATGATACAGAGGGGAAAAAAGAGATGGATAAAGCGATGCAAAGGTAGAAAAAATAGGAAAAATGGAATGGAATTTCCTCTTTCTTTACTTAACACTCAGTGTTCTACAATACGTTTCATGACTTAAGCACTGAATCCTCCCTTTTTTGCAATATCGTGATGCGTAAGCACAAACGTAACAGTCTGTAATACTGTGAAAGTCAGCACAGGATCTTGCACAGTGTCACAGAATAAACACGCCACGCACACTCTATGCACGCATATACTGTACACGCACACACTATGCACTTACGCACATATACACGTATATATATATATATATATATATATATATATATATTTACATATGCATTTCTGTAGTAGCTACAGATACAATGAGAACCCAACGCCAGGCCCAGTCAATGCCCAGTTTTCGCATTAGCTTTGTCTGACGTACAGCATTCTATTTTAATGTGATCCCATACATATCTCATTCATTCCCTCTGCATGATTTCACTGCTACCGAAGTCACGTTTATCTCAAAGTATATCCGTGGAAAATCTCCATGATTTGATGTTTAGTGCCTTTACTTCTCATTTCTTAAACACGTATCAGCGGAAAAATACCAGAAAATCTTCCTCATACAATTATTCATTTCTTTTGCATCTTTATATTTTCAGTAACATTGATAACATTTCTTAAATTTGTGATTTCCTTCATTTTCATATAAAATAAATAGAATCATTTACCTTTTGAAAGTGACTGCTGAATGCAACATAGTAATTTCAGCGGAACCTATCGTTAAATCAACACCATTTGCTGCCATATTTTTGATGGTCACTAGAAGCATTCGGCAGTCCATTTTATGTTATTTAGTTGCCATGATTGTTACCTACAAATAAAACATTTGATGCCCCTCCTGCAATTCATTCATTCAAATATTTTACATGCACTGCAGTTAAGCTATGGCATGTGATTTTGTTGTTTAGAATTTTCTGCTTCATTTTGTTTTTTCTCCGACCATATGATCTGTTACTGTCTCATTTTTTTCTTGTCAAGCTTCATTTACATTTTTTGAATTATTTTGTTTTTAATTGTTTCTTATATTTTACCGATTCGAAAGTACATAATCCGGCGCGCGATTCGACTACGATACACATAAGAAGCAGAGGAGTGGAAAGGGGCGAAATTGTATCACCTGCACAATTTTAATTCAGACAAAGTTTGAGCTTTCGGGCGAAAATATTGATGTAAAATCCCTGGTCACTCTCTATTTCGATGATTGCTGCGGTGAACGTTTCAAATGGAATCGATATATCTCTACTATCCGATATTTCATTTATAGAGCAGTTTTAAGTTTACCTGCCATTCCACCCTCTTGTGTTAATATGCGGTGTTTTTTTTATGTATCCGAAAAAGATATCGCTCATCATTTTGCAGGCTCTTCAAGTCTGATCAGTCTGGTGCCATAAATATTCCCTTCCAACATTTAGTTGTCAACACCTGCAATAAAAAACATGAATGGTAAAATTTCAACAACGAGCGGATTTTCTGGGAAGAAAGCTTTTATTCTTTAAAATATAATCGTTATAGCGTATGTGCCTATGAGTAAAATAGGTGCTTCTCTTTGCTTATTTTGATTTTGAAAGAGCTTAAAAGCCTGACTAGCTACGGCAGATATTTTACAGAAATACAAAACATGTACCTCAATGTATCTAATGCTCATTTTCTGTTTTTCCTATAAACTTACACACACACAAACACACCGAAAAACACACGTACACAGAAGCACACACGTATATGTATGATTCTATCAATGCGTGTTGGTACGTGTGTGTGTTTCAGTATATTTCGACTGAATATACAATGAAATCTTAATATCTCTACAAGAATAAAATAAACTAAATCGCATTCTTCATACACCGAAAAATAAAGGAGCCAAAGAAAAAATTAGTTGATTCTTCATGTAGGCCATTGTAAGAAGTGTATAGAATAGAACGAAATAAAAAGCACATCAATCTCAACTGGTTTTTCAATGTTATCCTTTTCACATTCTATAGATGTTAGCAGCATGTTTCCTTTGATAAAACTTCATATTGGAACAATGTTTCATTACAAGACATTTATAACCATTAATAGAATGTTATTTTAGTTTTTCTGTTCGGTTTTATTGTTATTGTGTTAATGTTTCTTTTTTGTTTTGTTTTACTCGTACTACAAAAGAGTGCAAATATGTACTAAAAAAGACCAAAAAGAAATCCAAAGCAGCAAACATCACTAAGCTGAAGAAGTACGTCCATGTTATAGAAGCGTGATTTGCAAGTAAATTGTAAATCTCAGAACACTTACGTGTGCACTTTCATAGTTTAGTTCAATGGGAAAAGCATTGAACTATTGGAGCATCATGGGATATCATTAAGTATATAGCATGTTGTATAAAAATGTAACGATCACCGCTACGTGTCGTCGTATAACTCCGTCTATGTAGTTCTTATTTTTGTAAGGGAGTTAGATGTAAACGTAATGATTGAATGCGTCTTACGAAGTTGCTACTGCTGTTTCTATGCTAATTATATTATAATTAGATGATAATTGTTTCTATGCGTTACGTTGAAACGCCATATAAAATTTCAGAAGAAAATTTACAGTGACACTTTAATAAAACTATTCTGCTCTTTGTCAGAAATAATAGCAGTTCTAAAATGAGTAGAGATTCTTTGGGTAGTATAATTGTAGATATATAAAATATTTGCCACATATAATTGGTGTGTGGTGCGGACGCGTAGATTGTAACAAATGGAAATAAATAAGAGACGGCTGTGGAAGAGGTGGCATTGAAATGGCACAGTTTGCAATCAAATAGTTTCGAGTTCAGTGTTACAGTGCGGCATGTCTTCTACAAGGGCTGTGCGTCAACCAATGTGTTGTGAGTGAATTTAGAAGGCAGAAACGGAAAGAATCACGTTCTGTGTAAGTGTGTGTGTGCGTGTGTGTGTGTGTGTGTGTGCGTGCGTGTGTGCATGTTTATGTGTGAGTTTAGGTATATGTATTGATGCATGTGCGTCTTGGTATCTTTGTTTATTACTCCAAACAGTCTGGAACCGGTGTTGATATGTTTACGTCCTCGTACGCTAGCGAATCGGCAAAATACGTAGCAAATTAAAACAAATTTGGCACCGGTGTCGATTCGTTTGGTGAAAACCATTCAAGTCGGTGCCACATGGCCTTCCTCAAGAGACTGAAACAAGTAAAAGACACTCATACAACAGCAATAATGAAACAAAACAAAAAGAAAAAAAGACTCAAATAGTAAATCTTGAAATTTAAAAATATTAAAAAAAATTATTTCATTCAGTGTAAAATCATATATTTGATTCGTGCATCTTGCAGCACATTCGTCAAGCACAATGAATGAATTTTGTTTCGGTAACTGATGGTTTGATATGTAAGTAGATAGATATGGTGGAAGCTTGTTAAGGAGAGAGACAACTGCTCCAATGTATATTGAAAAATCTCATTAGTTGTTTCGTTTACTTGATGATAGTTAATTCACTGCATAAAATATGTTAACATTAACTTGGTTATTTGTTTTCATGCTGATAGTGACTATGAATTATTTAATCTTTCAAAGTCCTATTTACTTATATCTACGAATATATAAACTGTACGTTTACTTAGCAGCAGAATCATTTCTACCTGAGTAAATTCGTAGAAGACCATACTTTCTTTATGAGATCCTAAACACATGAGGCGTCTCCTTTACATGCTATTCCATACATTTACCCTATATGTGCTTCAGTAACTGTAGAGCGGCCATACCGGGACTTTTTCATAAATGCAATCGAAGAAATTTTACCACGGTAATTACAGTATTCCACTGTGTATATGATACTCTCGCATTAGACTAACAACTAATTTTTCGTGCAAATGTAATATATTTTGAGTGAATAGCAACTGTAATATCCCATCATATACTCATACAAACAATATTATATCCGAAATAAGGTCGCATAGACGCATGGAAAGTTTCTGCAGCATTTAAGAATAAAAATATCTTTTTCACGAAGCGCTGATTATGTTGTTCTCAAATTTTGGCTTCTGGCTAGCAACTTCTTGGGCGGAGACCCCTGAACTCAACTCCTACTTAAATTAGCGAATCCTAACCGATGAAACGCAAAGCTGAACTTCGCGGAATTTGAACTCAGAACGTAAGACCGCACAAATGCCACAAAACATTTTCCCGCGCGTGCTAATGATACTGCCAGTTTACCACATAAATAATAATAATAATAATAATAATAATAATAATAATAATAATAATAATAATAATAATAATAATAATAATAATAATAATAATAATAATAATAATAATAATAATAATAATAATAATAATAATAATAATAATAATAATAATAATAATAATAATAATAATGGCAGGTGCTTACTTCCTAGAAAAACTGTAAACCACAGCGAAGCTTTTAAGAAGAAAAGAAAAATTACAAAAGAAGTGAAAGAAATTCAGAAATTCAAAATTCAACAAGGTGAACATCTCTTCCTCCTACTATTCCCAAAGACTGGAATACCTACAATTTCCTGTGAATATTTTAAATCTTCCTCGAAATGAAATAAGTTAGGAAACTTACATACCAACAGCTGTCGAACACACAAATAATCAACTAAAAAAAAAAAGAAACCTTTAATATCAACGACTACTGTGTGAATACTTATCCTTTCCTCTCTCCCTGAGTATTCGAAAATATAAACATCTTTTTCATTGCAAAAGTCCTACTGTATTCTCCAACTGCACAGACAAACGAACATATCAAAAAAACTTTAAAATTTTATATATTACTGAAATACGTAAACGCACTTTTTATTGCAACAACACAAATCCATTCAGAAATCCAAAAGTTCAACGACGTGAATATCAGTAGGGCAAACCACCATTTTTTGTTGAAGATTACCCCGGTAACACCCTCTTAACTAATTCTCTAATCCAGTCTCTGTAAGCTTGGCACACCGGGAGTGACGCGTTTAGCTTCCAGTAAGGGGTCCCTGTCTTCTAAGTCTTTCTACGTCGACCGTACAGATAACGTTTTGGTCTCTGTAGCTGACCAGTTTGACATGCGGGCAACTTATAGTACCTGTAGGTAATACCGTGTCTATATATTTTCTACTATAAGTACAAGGCCTGAAATGTGGAGGAGGGGATTGTCAATAGTGTCGATGACACCTTTTTTATCGACTCCAAAATGACGAAAGGTAAAGTCGATATTGGTGGAATATGAACACAGAAAATAAGACGGAGGGAATGCCGCTAAGAATATTGCAATTAGTGCTAACGATACAGCCAGCTTGCCACCCGTAGCAGTACAGGGCAGTGGCTGTGACACGATGGAGAACCAGCCAGTGGCCCTGACCTGATGCAGTACCGCGCTGTGGCTATGACCCAACGCAGAACCAGGCAGTGGTTAATGACCTGATGCAGAACCGCGCAATGGCTGTGACTGATGCAGAACCAGGGAGTGACTATGAGGAAGTGCAGAACCAGGCAGTGGCTATGAGGCAATGCAGAAACAGGCAATGGCTACGATCTGATGCAAAACAAAGCAGTAGCTGTGACCTGATGCTGTACCACGCAGTGGCTGTGACCCAACGCAGAACCAGGCAGTTGCTCTGACTTGATTCATTACCAGGCAGTGGCTATGATCTGATTCAGGACCACTCACAGAATTGGATACTGTGCAACATCTATAATAATGATGATGTTGATGAGCAGGAGGATGAGGAGGAGGAGGAGGAGGAGGAGGAGGAGGAAGGAAAGGAAGAGTAAAGAGAGGATTAAAACTGCCGAAACTATTGGAGCAATAAATCCAGATATGATTATGGAGGACAGAGCAAATCAACGATTTGCATAGCAGAATCGATACCAAAGAAATTGAAAAACGGAGATAGATTAGAATCCAGCATAAGAACTGAAGAATATGTAGGAGTCTAAGACAACAGTTATTACTGTTATTGATGTAGTTGGCACCATAAGGAAAATGCTACCTAAAAGAACGGCAGTAACTGAAATTCAGAATGTCATTGTCCACCCGCAGTAATGCACCATTCCTATATTCTGCAAAAGTCCTAATAACGATTCTTGAGATTTCAAGAGATTTGTCATCATCCAGTTCCACCATAACATTCCTGCAAATCAAGTCGCCTTTAGCAGCATTTGCACTCAGAATGTAAAGATCGGTGGAATGCCACTAATAAGTTATTTTCAATTTTTTCGTCTCTTTCTTGTTGCTGTTCTTGTTCATAATCATCATCATCTTCTTCTTCTTCTTCTTCTTCTTCTTCTTCTCCTTCTTCTTCTTCTTCTTCTTCTGCTACATAAGGGATACGCGTGTCTGTGCAGTGCTCAACCGCTTGCTTGATAATTTCATAATTAGGATGTTCCGTTGATCGAATTAAGTGGAACCCGCATCGACCTGAAGGTGAGTGTGCCATATATATATATATCATCATCATCATCATCGTTTAACGTCCGCTTTCCATGCTAGCATGGGTTGGACGATTTGACTGAGGACTGGTGAAACCGGATGGCAACACCAGGCTCCAGTCTGATTTGGCAGAGTTTCTACAGCTGGATGCCCTTCCTAACGCCAACCACTCAGAGAGTGTAGTGGGTGCTTTTACGTGTCACCCGCACGAAAACGGCCACGCTCGAAATGGTGTCTTTTATGTG
>NC_068986.1:111398592-111402164 GCF_001194135.2 Octopus bimaculoides
ATATATATATATATATATATATATATATATATATATATATATACACACACATACACGTGGGCGCGCGTGCCCATGTATGTATGTGTGTATGTGCGTGTATGTGGTCCTATGTAGCTATGTATCCCTCTATTTAAGCTATATGAGGAGAGAGTTAGGTAGAAGACATAATCTGGAACGAAGTAATAACATCGACATTTACTTTAATGAACGTCAATGAATTTCTTTTACAATTTTTGGGAATAACTCCTGTTTCTGTCACAGAAGTTCTTTTCTTGCTGTTGTTAAACTAATGTTGGGATGTTACTCTTTGCCATTATCATCATCGTCTCGTAAATGTGGTATCGTTATCATCATCATCATCATCATCATCATCATCATCATCATCATCATCATCATCGTCATCATCATCATTTATTCTTTACCGCTCTCTTTGTTTCATTCATGTTTCTTCTTCTTCCCCCTCTCTATCTCCTCCACTTCTTCCTCCTCCTTCCTCTCCTCCTCCCTTTCTTCTACTTCTTTTTATTCTTCTTGTCTTCTCCTTCTTCTTCTTCATCTTCTTCTCCTTCTTATGCTCCTTCTTCTTCTTCCTCTTTTCTCCTTCTTCTTCTTCTTCTTCTTCTTCTACTCCTTCTTCTTCCTCTTCTTCTTCTTCTACTTCTTCTTCTTCTTCTTCTTCTTCTTCTACTTCCCCTTCTTCTTCTTCTTCTTCTTCTTCTTCTTCTTCTACTCCTTCTTCCTCTTCTTCTTCTTCTACTTCTTCTTCTTCTTCTTCTTCTTCTTCTTCTTCTTCTTCTACTACTTCTTCCTCTTCTTCTTCTTCTTCTTCTTCTTCTTCCTCTTCTTCTTCTTCTTCTTCTTCTTCTTCTACTCCTTCGTTTTCCTCTTCTTCTTCTTCTTCTTCTTCTTCTTCTACTTCTTTTTCTTCTTCTTCTTCTACTTCTTCTTCTTCTTCTTCTTCTTCTTCTTCTCCTCCTCCTTCTCCTCCCATCCTCATCCTTCTCCTTTTGATTACCCTCCGCTTCCCTATCTTCTTCCCCTCCTTCCCTCCCTCCCTTCTTCTTCTTCTTCTTCTTCTTCTTCTCCTCCTCCTCCTCCTCCTTTTCCCTACACCTCATCTTCTTCATTTTCCTATTCGTTTCCATTTTTTCCCCCTTTCACAATTATTTCTTTTGTTTCCCAAAATATTGATACGTTGCTTCTCCCATTCTTCAGCTGAGCAACTTCCACCAGCAACGCAGCCACCACAGCCCCCCCCTCCATGCAACAACCTCACCTTCACAACCACCATCACAACCACCACCCCCGTCAACACCAACCACTTGCTTATATCATGTTTCTTATTGCATCTTTTATTGCATAATATCCTACGCATTATATTTTTCTGTTATTCTTTCTTCCTTTTTACCAATTATTCATGCTATCACGCGTTCAAGGTAAAGCAGAATTTAATAAATCTTGTATTTGGCGAACTTTATTCTGCCATAAATTCCTAAGCTATTTACTGCAAAAAGAAACAAAATAAAAAGCAGCAACAAAACTTGCAAACTGCTGCACTTTCATTGCTATTAAACACATTTGAGAGCATTATTATTATTCTGAAGTACAATAATATGCAAGCGCATGCCAAAAATTGTGTAGAAAGGTATCATGAATAAAAACGGGCCTAACGAACATGGGAGAGCTGGAGATATTTCACAGTATTACTGTTAGTATAGCACTAGTATTTACATAAATATTGTAACGGCTTCGGAGTAAAGAGTAATGTTGAGACGCATAGCATATGAATATGAATGTAATTATTTTACAGCTCATATATTGCAGGGACATTAATGCTTATAATCACACGTACAGTAACACAGAAACATACGTTCATGTACAAATATTTGTGCTTGTATGTGTGTATATACTTGTGTCTGTGTGGGGTGGTGGTGGAATTATAAATATGATAAAAACACTGTGTTTCTAACCTGCACAAAAGTCTGTCTGTATGTTTGTATGTATGTATGTATGTATGTACGTCCGTGTGTCTGTCTATAAATCTATATCTTTCACTGCGTCTATTTATCTTTCCATGTATGTATTTGAAAGAAGGACAGAATAAGTTTCAATCCAGTATAAGATAAGTACTGCGGCCATGCTTTCGATTAAGGATCTTCATGGTAGTGCTGCTGTATCGTTGTAGTATACAGACTAACAGAAGTTAAACGATAATAATATATACACATACACACATACATATAAATATTTTGGGTTGAGGAATAATTCATGGGCGCTATTTTTTTAATTCTATTTAAAAAAGATCACAACATATTAATCAATAATATACTCGTCTTTGTTGTTTAAGACTCCTCTCTTCGTTCAGTAATCTTTGTGATATCTTGACGATAGACATCTCCCGGTCTTGAATCAAAGACTTCTCCTACCAAGCTCTCAAATCCACGTCATTATTCAACGACACAGCACGCAAAGTGTTCGAAAGCTGTCGAAAGACCTAAAAATCTGACGGTGCTATGCCTGGAGAGTATCTAGGTTGAGGCAGTATTTCCCATTCGTGTTCTCGAATCGCGGATTTGGTCATATTGGCGATGTGAGGACGGGCGTTATCATGTTGCAGAAGAACGCCAGTTCGCCTGTTCAGTCTTCTTTGCCGAATTCCTTTGATGAGTCGGTGCAGTTGTTGATCAAAGTGCTCCGCATTGAGTGTTTAGTTGCGTTCAAGCAGTTCGTAATAAATTATGTTTTCCCAGTCCCACCATACACACAACATGGTCTTTCGAGGATGAATGTCTTGATTTTCTCGCGAAGTCGTTTGTTTGTCGGGTCTAAGCTATTCCTTTCGCAGCTTCATATTAACATAAAGGCACCATTTTTTATCGCAGTGAAAATGCGTTAAAGATAATGCTGTTTGTGATCAAGCTTTGGACATTGTCCAACGAGCAAAATGGCGGCGATTGTGCTGCGTTGATTTTTTTCTGTTTTCGCTCAAGGTGCATGGCACCCAAGCACAACGTTTTTGAACCTTGCCCATTGAATGAAGGTGGTTCAACACAGTTTTTTTTTTTATCACAATCCATCTGCTCTGTCAGTTTCCTGATCGTTTGACGTGGATTTTCATGAAGAAGTTATTTCAATCGTTCTTCATCGAACTGAATTGGTCGACGGATGTGTAATCCGTTCTTCACGTCAACATTCGTAGGTTTGAAGCACAACACTCAACGGTGAGTGGTGCTTTGAGACGTTGCTCCTTCTACGTACACAGCCCAAATTTCACGAGCAGCTTCGACGGCCTTAACACCTCGATTAAATGCAAAAAGCAAATGGTGTGACAAATGCTCAACTTTGTACACTTGAAATTCCAATTTAATGATTTCCAAATAAGTAAGAATCAATGAAATTAAAAAAGCAAAACAATTTTTTGTATAGCAAAAAGATTCCCTCTTAAATAACATAAATCATTTTTCGAATGCGATTTGTTTCTGAGTGCATTTCTAAATTTGGATAAAAAATCATGAACTATTCTTCAACCTAATACATACATACTTTATATATATATATGTATATATATATAT
>NC_068986.1:111402777-111405277 GCF_001194135.2 Octopus bimaculoides
ACATATGAGGCAGCGTGCGGTGTATATGGTTTATGTATGTAAATAAAAAAGTTTAATATAAGTCGGCGAACTCATTCGGTTATTACAAATTAACGCTTGTCTGCGTTTTTACTCTGAGTTTCCCGTTGCCATTTTCAGTGACTAAAATTCCAATTCTCTTATCAGACATTTTGTCTTCTCTAGTGTTCCGTTCAGTAGCCACTGGTCAGTTACGTCTGCGTGACGTAGCACATCATTTGTTATATGTTGCTGAGAGAGCATATAATTCTAACCTGATGTGGCTATATAGTTATCTATTTATATATTTATTAGTGTGTATGTATGACATTCAGTCCGTGTGTGCGTGATACTTTAAAGGAAATTATGAGTTTGTATATTCTTGTGATTATGTGAAATCGGCCGTGTGCTTTTCTGAATTTTAAGTTGATGAATTCGGTATGACTTACTACGCTAATTTGCCTTCCATAAGTGGTGATCACGTGAAGTCGTTAATCCATGGATGAAGGGATGGCTAGTTTGTGATTTTACATCCTATGTTTCTCTCCAGTTCAGATTAAACGCTTAAATTATCCACTGTGTAAATTCTGTATTGAACACAATGTCTGCTATAAAGATGAAAGTCATCATGGCTGATACACTACAGAACGAAAAGATTTAGAGTCACTATAGCAATAAACGTCTTCTCTATAACCATAAATTTCTTAACGATCAGGTCAATGACGGGACTTCTGAAGGGTATCTCGACTGTCTACAGAAATTAACTACACCTTCACAAGAAGAACTGTTATAGCTTGAGAAACAGAAGATCTATGTTAAACAATGGCGCCTTAGATTTCCGTAAATGACAGTATTGTTGTTACGAAAATGAATTATGTCGAAAGTCTTCTTGATTAGGTTTGACATGAAGATAACACCAATAAAAAAAATGTTATTAACATTATCACCCGCAATAAAATCATGTATTTCATATTTGGTCATTCCATACATAGTGGGGTTTTTTCATTTGCATTAACTAAAAGTCAGTGAGGGACGGGATAAACTACCTGCAACAGTTTCCTATAAAAGCAGGTAGTAATTTATCTTGCAGTTAGTGCACATTTTGAAGAAGGCTATTAGATTTTAACAGTTATTTTTTCAAAGGTATAATGGAAGTGACAAAGGAGCATATTCGACATATTTTGATTTATGAGTTCAATAAAGGTAATAACGCAACAGGAAGTGCGTGGAAAATTATTGCAGCAGATGGGGATCGGACAATAAGTGTAAGCCAGTGCCAACAGTGGTTCCAGAAACTCCGAACCGGAAACTATAGTTTAGAAGACGAGCCTTGTCCTGGAAGATCTGTAGAGCTCTACGGGGACATCCTGCAGACCATGGTGGAACACAATCCCATTGTAACTTTTGCGGAACAAGCAGAGACACTTGGATTTGGTCATTCAGCCATTTTAGACTGAAAAGTAAGTGGTCCCGAGAAATGGGTTCTCTATAAAAAGGCCAAGCGCCGAATACAGCAGAAGGGAAAGGAGAAACACCGGCAACCTAGGCTAAAGATAGTCTTCACCCACGTAAGGTGTTGTCATCTATTTGGTGGGATAGGATAGGCTCACTCCACTTTGAACATTTAAACTCAAACCAAACGATAACAAAAGTGATCTACTGTAAGCAGTTTGAGCGGCTTAAGTTAGCACTAGAGGAGAAATGACCATCTTTGTTTTCATGACAGGTGTTCTTCCATGAGAATAATGCTCGGCTACATACAGTGAGGATTACATTCCAAAGGCTAGAGCAGTTTGAATGGGAAACGATGTCCGGAGATTATGGTGGGTGGGTCATCTGATTATCATTTATTCTGCAATGCTCAAAATCATTTGGACGGAAAAAAATAAGAATTGTGTAGCGGAGGTCAGAAGAGAACAGGGAGAACATATTTTGTCCTGAGCAAGTGAATTTTGGAAGAGGGACCTTACAGGTGCAGCAGATATATGTAAGAGCATTGTAGAAAGGGAAGGAGTATATTTTAGATTAAAAAGAACTGTATCTTAATATGGCGATAATGAAGTGATCTATTGTATCCAAAACAAATTTTAACCCTCTGTAAGATATAACTAGCTTCCTGACATCTGCTTCTTTGCAAAGTTTTTTTTTTCCCCATTGTGACTCCGAAATGCACTACAAATATATTTTTTCCATGCAGCTTTGGACGAACAAAATGTAGTATCTTTATTTTCAAAGACGGTCACATATATATTCGTCGGTACTTTGTATTACATTGTTATATAACCTGAGTTATACAATCTATTTACTATCTTGTCTATACATACACATACACACATACGCATATACATGTCGATATGGAGATATTGAGAGGGAGAGAAAGAGAGAAGCAGAGAGAGAGAGAGAGAGAGAGAGAGAGAGAGAGAGAGAGAGAGAGAGAGAGAGAGAGAGAGAGAGAGAGAGAGAGAGAGTCCGAAAAAGAAATTTCGTTCAGGTGAATGTTTTA
>NC_068986.1:111409756-111411598 GCF_001194135.2 Octopus bimaculoides
AGAGAGGGGGAGATAGATAGTTAGATAAATAGATAAACAGATATATAGATAGAGAGAAAGAGACAGAGAGAGAGAGAGAGTGAAATGCAGTCAGCTAGTTCAACTAGATAGGGTTTACAATGCCATTTGATGCAAAAAAAGTGACAAGGGAGTTGATAAGAACCTGTTCTGCGTAGACAGTGTATTTAGCAGTCTGTAGAATAAACATCTGAAGAAAGGGGAAACGATCAGTTTACACAAAGAGTGCTCCCTTGTATTGCTCAGATCTGTAGTTTATCTATCAGAGCCAACAACGGATACTTGAGTGATGCCATTAACGCTGCATCCTTCATCGCTGCCTTTGTACCTTCTCGACCATGCACTCGAGTGACCTGGTCTCTACTGTCGAGATTCTAGAGTAGAGGATCTCAAAACTTTTCGGCTACCACCCACCACCCTCATGGCCACGTAATAATCACAGAGCCCCTAACGCTTTTATATGCATAAATAACTATTTTATACATTATTTACATTATTAACAATTGACAGATATTTGTCCTCATCTTGTTTGTTGCTAACACAACGTTTCGGCTAATATACCCGCCGGCCTTCATCAGGCGTCTTGGGGAAATTTGGAACCTGGATTCTCATTTCTAAGGTATGTTTTGATGTTGTTATTATTATTATTATTATTATTATTATTATTATTATTATTATTCAGGTCACTGCCTGGATTCGTACTCGGAGTCTTAGGATTAGTAGCCCGCGCTCTCAACCACTACGCCAATTGCCCGTGGGCATAATAATAATAATAATAATAATAATAATAATAATAATAATAATAATAATAATAATAATTTTAATGATACTAATAATAATAAATAATTATATCTAAAAATACCTTAGGAATGAGAACCCAGGCTCGAAATTTCCCCAAGAGACCTGATAAAGGCTTGAAGGCATATCAGCCGAAACGTTGTCTTAACAACGAACAAGATGAGGGCAGATATCTGTCAATTGTAAACAATGTAAATAATGTAAATAATGTACATGATTCTTCATCTCTCAAATATAGAACTGAACTACTTTATATTTTACTAATTTTTATATAATATGAATCATTTGATATTCAATATGATATCATATAATTTGTATACAATACTATAATAATATAATAATTTCATACCGACCCCTTATCCACTGCCATCCTCGTAACGCCTGTTTTTTCCTGAAGCGACCTCCAACCGACCCTTAGGCACCAGCACCTACCTAGACCTTCTAAATGTACACCGGGGGAGGGTGGTAGCGCCTACATTGAGAAGCTCAGTTCTAGATGATCACAAGTATTGATGCTACTTTATTGAAGAGAGCTACGCAGAACAGAACACATCATCATAATGGAGGATGAGACACTTATAAGGCTCACGCTGTATGGCGAATCCTCCACTTCCGAAAGTGATAGAAGAGCACCAAAGAAGAGGTAGAATGATTCTGTAAATAAATCCTTGGTTGTCTCTCACATTAACCAACACCAGTGGTTTCTACTTGGTGCTGACCGAGAGGACAGGTGGTTGAGTGTTTTCCGGGCTACAGCCTCTCATAAAGACACCTAAAGGACTTCCTTGCAGTGAAGACGCAAAGGCAGGACAAGAAGCGCACTACGACCGACCCTGGTTGACGTTCCATGTGATGTAGTCTCTACGGTTGTCGGTTGTACTTGATTGACCCAACTCTTATTCGACATGTATCTGAAAACCTACCAGTAACAGGACAACAAACAATGTGGAACCTCATTCTCAAAACCTAGACAAAGATGTGTGTGTGTCCGTATATATATATATATATATATATATATATATATAT